>NW_004949102.1:1703310-1737389 GCF_000317375.1 Microtus ochrogaster | reverse complement strand
TAAAGTCAATTTTTTCCACTTCTGTGTTAGGGTGTTCAAGTCCTTCTGTTGTAAGATCATTGGTTTCTGGTGTTTTCATGTTGTTTTTCAGATTATTGGGTGAATTCTTGCCTTGGCGCCTGCCCATCTCTTCCTATCGATGCTATCTAATGGGTCTTTTAAAACCAGATCAGGTTTCCCTGCTGGCCAGGGGCTCCTCTTACAAAATGCCCTCACTCTGTTTCCTGGCTCCTGCCGGGGGCCAAGATCCCTCTCACCCCTCAAAAGGGTCTTCAGGAACAGGACCAGGCTCCCCGTTTGCCAGGGACCTCACCAACAAAAGGCCTACCTCTTTGATTTAATTGTAATGGGGCGATCTGCTCTCAATGTTGAGCGCAGGTCCCCACTGCCTGGGTCTGCCGCCGCGCCGATCCCCGCCGGTCCCCGTCTGCTGCCCTGGCCAATAGCTTAAGTGTATTTCTGGCTAACTTATATCTCAAATTAACCCATTTCTATTAATCTGTGTATCACCATGTGGCTGGCTTACTAACAAGATTCTGATACATCTGTCTCCTGCAGACAGCTCCATGGTATTTCACTGACTCTGCCTATTCTCTCTATGTATCTCTGTTCAGATTTCCCAAATGGCTTTACTCTGTTAAGCCATTGGTTGAAGGCAGTTTCGTTATTCATTAACCAATAAAAGCAACACATATACAGAAGGACTTTCCACATCACTTACTGTAATCCCTACTGCCTACCAAATGCAAGTGTTGACTGTGCATTCATTCAACAAACATTAGTGATAATTCTGAAAAATCCGAGGGTTATGGTTTGAAAAGTTTTACAAAAGCCTCACATTCTTTGTCAACTTAGCAAGGTAAAACCATGTACCGCGAAGATCCTTCTCATCCCAGTTCTAGTTCAGGGTTGGAATCTGGGTAAGATTTTAAAGGTAAAAGTATAGAAGCAGTCATCCTTCCTTTAAGTTAGTGCTGGACTACAGGTATTGCTTGACAGTGTGACTTATCCCTGTCCTAGGCTCTTCTCTCTCTGGAAGGGACAGCAGCTGAGCCACAGCTCCTCCCATCTCTGTCAGATATCCTTCTTGTGATTTTGAGACCCAAGCCATGTGTATACCAACATGTGAAATTATCAGCTTCATCCCCAGGTCACTCAGCACACTGTTAGTAATAGGTGTTACAAGTTTCTTAACAGAGTTGCAGGCTACCCATATAAACAATAGCTTAATAATGCAGGTTGTCATTTGGTACCACAGGTTCTAGGTTGTACTTGTTTTGACCCATATTTCAATTTTTTTTCACCAAGAGAGATTCCAGGCCTTCCACATAGTCAGGAAATCCTAGATGAATTAAGTCATTGATTTCTCTTTATGATGACTGAGACTTTCCCCTGAGATCCAACAATCATATTTTGGATGTTTTTAATCACCCAATTTCACCATTGCTTTTGAAACCCCAAGCTCTACAATAAATCCTCTATTACATATTATTATAGTCACCAAACAGCTATGATACACCAGATTTAAAATTATTCAAAAACTTCTTCAAAAGTTTGGTAGAACGATAAAAGATAATAAAATAAAAGGCATGATCAGAGCAGATTTTTATATTCTTATCTATTTTAAGCAGTTGTAGGTGGATTTGAAGTGAGAGAAGCTTCAGAAAAACAAGTTTTTATTCTCAAAATTCAGTGGTAAATATCCCATAATCATGGCACTTGTCTGCTTTATTACCTCTCGCTGATAAACTCCAATACTCCAGTAGACAGTAGACAGCCTACTATAACTGAAATACGTAGCGAATAAATGACTCACAAGTATGTTTTGCCCACCTGTCCTTGTGTTTGCCTTTCTCACATTTGACTTAACTGTTGTAGGAGATTTTGTTTCCTTATGTATTCATTTATATTTGTGTGTGTGTGTGTGTGTGTGTGTGTGTGTGTGTGTGTGTGTGTAGATGTGTGCATGTGTATATACATGTCTCCAGCATATGGCTGCACGTAGAGGCTAGAGGTCAATGCTGAGCGTTACCCACAGTTGGTCTTCGCTTTAGTTTTTGAGGTGCCATAGCCACCAAGCACCTGGCATCCTCCTGTCTCCACCTCCCTTGCACTGGGGTTACAGATGCATTTCCAGTTTTACTTGGGTGTTAGGGATCTGAACTCATGTTCCGTGTGAACAAAGCAAACACTTTCCCTAATAAACAATCTCTTAGCCCCAACCATGTACGATTTGGGAAGGGCAGTCAAGATAGGGTTTCTCTGTGAAATGGTCCTCAATTGTCCTGCAACTCACTCTGCAGACTAGGTCGGCCTCAAAATCAGAGACCTGTGCCTCTGCCTCCTGAGTGCTGGGATTAAAGGCATGTACTACTACTGTCTGGAATGTAGGATTTTTAACTCAAAATGTTAATACCCATCCATCAACTCCTCTTTCTCTTTATACTTCAGTGAGATTATAATAAATACTAACTAAAGTAACAAAGGATAACAATGAAAGGGATGAGTAGAACAACCTCCAAACATCGACTTCAACACATTTCTGCAATATTTGAAGAAGGCTATGTGCTGACTTGATAGCTGGGTATAAAAGCAAAGGGAATGGGTAGGAGAAAGAATATACCCAGCAAAACTCTGTAAATATTACAGATCGGAGACAGCAGAAGAACAAGTAGCAAGAACAGAGTAGAGCTGGCAACAAGGATTCATTATAGGCATGCATATGAACCAGTTAGACAACAATCTTCTCATGCAAATTGAACTATATAGTCTAGCATCTCACACTGGTGACAGTAAGCAAAGCCTTCTTCCTTTCAACATCTACTCAAAGGCTTAGGTTCTATTCACTATGGCATAAAAGCTCTAGTCCACAAACCTTTTTCACACAGAGAGCACAGCATCAACTACATGATTCCCTTAGTGTTAAATATAAATGGCCAGTGAATGATCTCCAGCTAACTGAATGAAGGCAGAGAAGACTACAACACAAGGGAGATTGACCAAGATAAACAGAAGACAGAAGAACCCTTCAGAAGACAACGAATATCCAGGTACTGAAAAGAATTTTAAATACAACTTTAGTGTTTCTGCTTAGAATACATGGTAACCAAAGACAAAGGACACAAGGGGATGAAACACACAAGCCAGGAAATAAGGGTGTCTTTATAGAAACTGATTTGACAAATTAAAACATCATTTAAAACTTTAAAGATGATGTGCAGGCACTCCTCAAAAAGTAAAAATAAAGAAAACAGATAAAAGCAAAAGGAAGGAAAGACAAAAGAACACCAAAATTGAGAATTAATTGAGGAAGTTTAATTATTAGTATTTGTAAATAAAAGAAAAGATATCAATGAACCAATAAAAAATCCCCAGTCATAAGAAGAAGTATAGCCTCAATCTGGTGAGACCTACTTGCTCTCAGCCTTCATCTGAGAAGCTTTTCTTTTACTGTTTTCTGTTGCTTTGATAAAACAGCAGCTTTGACCAAAATTTTGCTGTGACCAAAAGCAGCTCAGAGAAAAGAGGGTTTATTTGGCTTACACATCACAACACATTATCTGAGGAAGCTAAGACAGGAACTCAAGGCAAAATCTTGAAGCAGTAATCATTGAAAAACACTGCTTATTGATGAACTCCACAGGATTCATCAACCATTCTTATATAGCCCAGGCCCATGTACCCAGAGACGATACTGCCCACAGTGGCCTGGGCTCTTCTACACCAACAGGCAATCAAGAAAATACTCCCATAGACATGCCCAGAAGCCAATCTGGAGGAAGTTCTTTGATTGATATTATCCTTCCCAGTTGGCAACTTAAATAGGTCAGCACATACCTCCTCTACAACCTAGGGAATATCATGGAAGAGAAATCAGAAAGAATGTAAAAGCCTGGGGATTCAGAAAGGGGATGTCTGATTGGCCATACACAACCATTGCAATCCTTTCAATCTAAAGATTTTTTTTTTGTTTCATGTGTATGTGTGGGTGGCTGCATACATGCATGTGCACCTCATGCATGCCTGGTACCCATGAAGGCCGGAAGAGAATATCAGATCCCCTAGAATTAGAGTTACAGACAGTTATGAGCTTCTATGTAGTTGCTGAGAACAAAACTCAAGTCCTCTGCAAGAGCAGGAAGTGATATCAACCACTGAGCCATCCTCCAGTCCATGCCTCTGCAATCTTAAAGTCATAGGCACCATAGTTACCAGTATTTGAGCTACATAAGACTGGACATGTCAACGACCAGGTATGGATAGGGAAGGAAGTTCTTCTGGCCTACACCTCCAAGCTGAGCTCTTTACTACTGAAATACCAAAGAGAAGTAGGCATTGTCTTCAGGAGCATATCTGCTGTGAGTCCATGAGGCTCCAATGACACAATCAACGATTATAAAAGTCAAGTTTAAACTAAGTGTTACCCAAAAAATAAAATAAAAACATAGGAAAAGGAGAATTTTTCAGGGAGGAAGGACTTGATAGTGGTGGGAGGGAAGAGTAATTAGAATGTGTTTTACACATGTTTGAAAATGTCAAAGAAATTTAATTAATAACAAGAATTTAAATTGTTTTTAAAGTAAAGAGACCCATCCTGGGCATTTTATTATGGTACCTCTGAACTACAAGGATGGAATATGGGTGTTCAGTCGGTAGAAGAGCACTGGCCTCACAGGCAAAAAGCCTATGACTCCATCCTAGCACTGTTTAAACAAGAAATAAACTTAAAATGTTCCAGAGATGGCTAAAAAGATGACTGACTGTTAGACACAATGGCTTCCTGTTGTGTCAGCGAAACCAAAGAGCACAGAAGTGCCTGAAGACTGTCTGAGAAATTCTGCCATTCAAGAATTCTATACTCCCGCTGGGCGGTGGTGGTGTACGCCTTTAATCCCAGCACTCGAGAGGCAGAGGCAGGCGGATCTCTGGGAGTTCGAGGCCAGGCTGGTCTACAAGAGCTAGTTCCAGGACAGGCACCAAAGCTACAGAGAAACCCTGTCTCGAAAAACCAACCAAAAAAAAAAAAAAAAAGAATTCTATACTCCCTCAGATCTTTCATTACCCCAGAGAGTATGACAAAGAACTTTCCCAGCTATAGCACTGACAAACTGACCTCCCAAAGTAGTGTGAGTCAGGTATCACTACAAAGAGTCTGGTAAGAGCACACCACAGGTGATTTCCTTGGTGATGAAAGCTAACCACAATCATAAATGGAAGCTGAAGTTATAAAACTGACTAGAGAGTGGTATTGGATAAAAGACAAACTCTTCAATACTTTTTAATTTTTCTAGCCATTTTCACACAATAACATTAGGTAGTTTTCTGATGTATTACTGGAGAAACAGTAGACTTTTTCATACATTTATTTTATACAAAAATTACAGTCTGTGGTAGGGCAGAAGAAAGACCCCTCTAATGAATCCTACAGTTAGTGACTAGTATCTCAAATAGAAAGCTAGACTTTGTGTATGCAGTTAATACTAAGATACAGTTATTCTGGTTAACCCAGATGGATGGCGTGTAATCACACTGTCTCTAAAAGACAAAGAGGATCTGAAGGCAGAGGGTCAGAGGGACACATCACAGGAAGAGTGGCTAAAGTGATGGAACACGAATTGGTCTGAGGATGGAGGATGCTCATTCAGCGCAGCAGCTTTAGAAACGGAGAAATACAGGAAAGTGGATTCTCCCTGGAGTCTCCAAGCAGAAACTGCACTGACACTGACTTTGTCCGCTGTGAAAATTCTGTCATCTAGAATTATGTGATAGAACGATTAAAGTCACAACTTTATGATGATTT
The DNA here is from genome assembly GCF_000317375.1 of Microtus ochrogaster. Lineage (NCBI taxonomy): Eukaryota > Metazoa > Chordata > Mammalia > Rodentia > Cricetidae > Microtus > Microtus ochrogaster. The sequence continues at coordinate 1,731,589 of NW_004949102.1, read as the reverse complement.
GTGACAGCATAGAAAGAAAACACATACACTTAAGCAAGAATGAACTCGTTGTGATATTCTCCTATATTAATGGGCTGTCTTTTCATAGCAGTTCTTATAAAGAAAAATTTAAAGATTAGCATGTTTTTAAATTCTTGTTCCTTCTATTTTGAAGGTTGAAGAGTGATGGGTACATGGGCTTTTCCTTTCTAATTTTCTTTCTAATTCATAGAGTTTCTTTTGAAGTCTCACCCCTGGGCTCTCAATAGCAGAAGGTGTCATGATTTAATACCTTTCAATACTTCCAGAAACTTGTTTTTTTTTTTTTTTTTTTTTTTTTTTTTTGTTTTTTTGATTTTCGAGACAGGATTTCTCCGTAGCTTTTGGTTCTTGTTCTGGAACTAGCTCTTGTAGACCAGCCTGGCCTCGAACTCACAGAGATCCGCCTGCCTCTGCCTCCCGAGTGCTGGGATTAAAGGCGTGTGCCACCACCGCCCGGCCCAGGAACTATTTTTTACACTGAGTTGGGGTTATTTTGATGTTTTTTATTTGTCAAACACACACATGCCAAAAGATTCGTAGCTGTGCCAGTAACTTAAACATTTTATTTATTTATTTATTTATTTTTGTTGAAACAATTTCTGCCTCCTCCCTGCCTCCCATTTCCCTCCTCCTCCTCCCACTCCCCTCCCCTTCTCCCTACTCCTCTCCCCCTCCCCCCACTCCATTCCCCCTCCCTCTCCAGTCTGAAGAGCAGTCAGGATTCCCTGCCCTGTGGGAAGTCCAAGGCCCTCCCCCTCCATCCAGGTTCAGGAAGGTGAGCATCCAAACAGGCTAGGCTCCCACAAAGCCAATTCCTGAAATAGGATCAAAACCTAGTGCCATTGTCCTTGGCTTCTCATCAGCCTTCATTGTCCCCATGTTCAGAGAGTCTGGTTTTATCCCATGCTTATTCAGTCCCAGTCCAGCTGGCCTTGGTGAGCTCCCATTAGATCAGCCCCACTGTCTCAGTGGGTGGGTGTACCCCTCGCAGTCCTGACTTCCTTGCTCATGTTCTCCCTCCTTCTGCTCCTCATTTGGACCTTGGGAGCTCAGTCCGATGCTCCAATGTGGGTCTCTATCACTATCTCCATCCATAGCCAGATGAAGGTTCTATGGTGATATGCAAGATATTCATCAGTATGGCTACAGGATAGGGCCATTTCAGGTTCCCTCTCCTCAGTTGCCCAAGGTACTAGCTGGGGACATCTCCCTGGAAACCTGTGAGCCCCAACATTTTTTATCTTTTAATTTGCATCGCCTCTGCTTTACTTTGCTATGAAACCATGTTTGCTCTGTTACTTTAGGATATTTCTATGTTGTTATCAACAAGGTTCTTCGGATTTTAAATCTTAATAAGACAGTCTATATTCAATCCCCTTAGTCTCAATGACCTGGTACACCTATCACATCTCTCTTTCTGCCAATTATTCATTGTCAGACAGACATCACACCATGTATAAGGAAGAAAACAAACTGAGGCTTAAAATACCTGAGTCTAAGACCCACCTGAGTGACCAACTCCTGCTTGTGTTACTTTGGGAAAGTCACACCATGAGGATAGAGCATGCATAATCATTATGCAATAAGAGGATTAGCAAGATCAGTGCTCTCCAGATTCCAAGGTCTATGATGATCAAGGCAGGTCATCCTCATGGAGGAGAAAACTCTCAGTCACACCAAAGCTAAACCAAGACAGCTAACCCATCACCAGATCTTGGAATCACCCGTGACTCAGCAGCAATGTGTTCAAGTCCTCACTTTTCTTTTTCAGGAAGATTTTGCTTGTGTTGTTTGACTCAGACATCTATAATTCTCTCCAAAACCAGACAAGTCAGTAAGCATCTCTAACATGGTCAGGCGTCAAAGAGGGACACATTCCAGTTGCTGATCCATTATAGTTCATTTATCCATTCATTTCCCCTGGCTCACATTTTTGGAAGTCACAGGACATATCTCCCCATTAACTTTATTTTGCAAGTGAATTATAATGCAGGATGTCATATTGTTTAACTTGTGTTCCTTAGGCATTTTTGAAGAACTGGCTTATTAACAAAACTGCAAATGTATTATCAAGTTTTCATGAAATAAGTTTAATATGTTTTTCAAGAAGCAGAAAAGTATCCAACACGTATTTAAGCAAAAATTTTCTTGAGGAAAAAAACATTGAAAACAAAAGATGAAAAGCTATCAAAGTCTACCCCCAACAAACTAAAAGACCCCCCCGCCCAGCTTGTTAAACAACTTAGCACCGGTAACACCATTTTGCAAGGCTTGTATTGAATATTCAGGGCTTTAACAAAGGGCAGTTTAGAAGCTGCCAAAACGAGATAGAGACACCTGTGGCTGGGCCGGGGGAGGAACGGTGAATACCGAGAAAGACACCCCATCTGCCCTAGACAAGAGCCAAGGCAGCCCATATCTGAATTCTCGGGAACCAGGGACCTTGTCCCGACTTGAACTCGGCCATATTCAAACTGACCAATGAAAACCCAGTAACTATGCATCTCGCTTCTGTAACCGTGCTTCTGCTCCCTTTACCCTATAAAAACCCGCTACCCCAGCCTGACAGCGAGCCAGTCCTCTGAGAGACTTGGACGCCCCAGGTACCTGTGTATCTGAATAAACCTCTTGCTGTTTGCATCCGCACAAATGGTCTCGCTGTTCCTTGGGAAGGGTCTCCCCAGACTGAAAGACACTCTTTGAGGGTCTTTCAAAACCCTCCCAAACTTGAATGTATTCCTTTCTAAAAGGGAAGACAGAATCAAAATTATTAGGAATATTCCTAAAAACAAGCCTCTCTGTCGACACAAATAATTCCAATCAGACCAAATCAAACCAAATTAAAAGATATCCAGGATTAATTGGATGTCTGTGCTCTTGGGTGGCTCAGATGACAGTAAACAGGATGCCTCTCCAGCCACACCTCTCCTTGAGCATGAACCCATCAACACCCAGCTCTTCCCTCCCCCACATCTCCCCATGCCCACAGGAAGTAGCCAGACTTGAGTCACTGCACAAAGAGCCTAAAATGTTGGTCATAAGTATCACCTCAGCTTCCTGTAACCCCTATACAAAGAGTCTGAAATGTAATCCCAGCCCCTGGCCTCCATCTTTGGAAGCCCCCCTCCCCTGAGCCTGTCAAACCTTGACCAAGGTCAAGACTACTTCCACAGGCTATTTAAACTGCCCCCCAGAAAATAAACACATGGTCTTCCCTCTTCCTCTTCAGTGATTGTGTTGGCTTTCCATTTCCCCCTCGGGCTACCCGAGAGTACAGATGTCCAATTGAACCTGGATATCTTTTAATTTGGTTTGATTTCGTCTGATTGGAATTACTTGTGTCGGTGGAGAGGCTTATTTTTAGGACTATTCCTAACAAAAATGAAGATCAAATCAGCAGAGAAGCATCACCTGTCTGTTGGCTACAAAACAAGTAAACTGGCAAACACAGTATAACCATGGCAGAGGGAAAGGAACGCTCTGAGCTTGCTTTTCATCTCTTACTCAATAGACTTTGGTAGGTTTAAAATACCATCATATGAGGCCTTTTTCTTTTTAATGTTCTGTCCAGAAACACTTCCCAGAAATCTATCTGTAGTTAGCTTTTTATTTCACTTCAGATTTCACTTTTCAGTGACAGACATTCTTCTGTATTTTCAGTTTCTACTCCAGGTACACCAATTGGTTATTCACCTACTTGCTCCCAAACAAGTGCTCATTCACATTATCTGCAGATTTCTTCTAACTACATAAACTCCTTTTACCTGTAAAGAAATTGCTTATGCCAGGCGGTGATGGCGCACGCCTTTAATCCCAGCACTCGCGAGGCAGAGGCAGGTGGATCTCTGTGAGTTTGAGGCCAGCCTGGTCTACAAGAGCTAGTTCCGGACGGGCACCAAAGCTACAGAGAAACCCTGTCTAGAAAAACCAAAAAAAAAAAAAAAAAAAGAAAGAAATTGCTTGTATACCCAATAACTGATTAAGTAAATACTTAATACAGGAACAAAAATTTAGAGATCTATCCTATTCTCACAGTCTAGACTTTAGAGAAACAGAAAAGGAATACAAATGATTTTTGTCAGGAAACATGGTACCTCAGGAGCTTTATAAGCTCTTGGGAGTCTTATCATCAGCACACCAGAGTAAAAAACTGGAGGGTGTCTTCTTCAATCAAGCATACCCTCTTCAAAGTAGCATCCCATTCTATAGACAGCAATATCACCCTTCCATCCATCCTCAAATTTGTAGATTATGAGTAAGATGTAATTGTCCTTCATTTCTCAAATATTTGCCTCCATCATTTGTCCCTTTGCCCTGTGGAAACCCGATGAAGAAATACTATTAAAATATCTCTTCTCACAAACAAACGTCTAAGATATCTATGCTCAGTTTCTGTAAATTGCCTACATGAGAATGTGTGTGTTTGTGTATTTACAAATATAAATCCCAGTGCATTATATTTAACTGAAAGGAGAATAAAATGCAAAGAAGTTTCTGCAAAATAAGCCTAGTAAGCAGGCAGTCTTGTTTTTAGTGAGCCAAATTATCTATTTATATTCCTAAGTTGCAATTAAAGCATTTAAAAGATTGTTTAGCATGCAGGCAGTTTACCAATACATCAAGTCTTTTCTTGGTATCAATTTTGTTCCATTATGTCTCTATTTTTAATGAAGTCTTGATGGATTTTTTTTGATGACCCTCTTTCCTAGAAACACGCATAATTTCATCTGGCTGACTGTGTTGTTTAAAGCTCCAACATCTAGTCTCAACATTTTTGCAGATGCATATAGATTTAAATATATGAAATTAAATGAAAGAAAAATTATTCCAATTTTTCTGTCATCTTTACAGTTTTATTTTACAGTTTTATTTCTCACTTGATTGCTGTAGGATAACATTCTTGTACGCTGTAAAGATTTGTCACTTGTGTTAGTTTAATAAAACACTGATTGGTCAATAGCCAGGCAGTAAGTATAGGTGGGGTGACCAGACTAAGAGAATTCTGGGAAGAGGAAAGGCTCAGTCTGTAGTTGAAACCAAGACACAGAGAATAAAAGATGAGAACACCTCACTGAGTAAGGTACCAAGCCACATGGTTAAACGTAGATAATAATTGTGGGTTCATTTAAATTGCAAGAGCAAGTTAATAATAAGCCTGAGCTAGTAGGTCAGTCAGTTTATAATTAATATAAGCCTCTGTGTGTTTTGTTGGGACTTAATAACTGGGGGACTAGGCAAGACAGAAACTTCTGTAAACACTTGATACGTTAGGCAGTAACTTTGAGTATCTCACCACTGCCAGAAGCTTTTGTTAAATATTCCATTTGGAAATAATATGTTTTCAGGTGATGCATCTTTAAGAAGTTAGGGTATACATGTATTAATTTTCACATTTTTAAATTAAAATTATTTCCCTTCTCTTGATGGAAAGTATGGACTTTGAGTTAGATGTACTTCTATTTCTGGCCATGGTCGTCACTTGCAACCTATGCAAAGTTGAGCAGGCTGCTTAAAGTCTCTGAGACCTCTAAAGACATAAAAACACTCTGTAAAAATTAGCAGGCTCCTTACTTTGTCACTATTTTAATTAGGGTTTCAAACTAGCCTTAAACTCTGTGTATAACTGAGGATGACTTTGAAATTCTAATTCCCATGGCTATAATCTCCACTGTTCTGGGATTACCATACCTATTTCTTGAATGTGTGTTTTGGGATAAAATCTATGGCACTGTGCCATAGATGATAAGGTAGTACTCTACCAAATAAGATACATCATCAGTCTTATACCACATAATTCCTTATCGTAAAGATAGTATTATTTGATGACATATATTCATTTGATAGTTCTGCATCTTCTGATAATGAACCAAAATCTCTCCAAATGTTAACGAAAGATCATGGAGAACTACTATTTCATAAAATTATTGGTTGATTCTGCCAAACATGATTTAATAAACAGTTAAACATTAATATGCATTAAACTATAAGGCATTACCTAGAATGTTGTATGTCTGTATGTGATGTACATAAATGTATATGCATTTCTGAATATGTATATGTATGTACTAGTCAGACATTGATACCAAGTGTCTTTCACATTGACTTTCTATCTCACATACTGAGGCATCAAGGTATATCACTGAACACAGTGCTCTCAGATTCTGCTAGGCTAGTTGTTCAGCTAGCTCCAGGGATCTTTGGTCTCAGTCTCACACTGTATAACAAGAGTTTTAAACACTGTGGGGTTGAAGAGACAGCTCAGCAGTGAAGAACACTCATTGCTCTTGCAGAGCTTGATTTCCAGCACATATATATGGTAGCTCACAATCACCTGTAATTCCAATTCCAGTAGATCTGATGTCCTCTTCTAACCTCCATGGGTACCAGGTATGCCCATGGTGTACAAACATACATGTAGGCAAAACACACATCATACACATGAAATAAGTCTAAACACCAAGCCATATTCCCATTTTTTATCTAGTACTTTTCCACACTGTATCAACTTCCTAGTCTCTGTAATCAAGTACCTGACAGGGAAAAAGGAAAAAGGCTTTACTCTGCAAGGTTTCTGAAGATGGCAATCCAGGAAGGCAGAGACAGCACAGCAACCAAAGCAGCTTGGCCTGTGGTGATGGGAGCTTGAAGTTTTTCATATCACAATGGTAATGAAGAAGCAGAGAGTCAAAGCAGGAAGCAAGAAAGACCATAACCCTCAAGAAATGGCACTGCTCCTTCCCCTGCTGGGAACCAAGTGTATAAACACATAAATCTATGGGAGACATTTTACATGAAACCATCATATGTATATAAAACATATAATAAACTTAATCATCTTATTAATGAATCTGGATTCACAAGAATAAAACACCACCATATGGTACAGAAACAAAGAATGAGAAATCACTGAGAATCAAAAAACAGACTAATTATAAAGCAGCTCTGGTCATCACTTAAGGGAGAGATAATTTAGTGTTAATGTGACTGTAATTATAAGCATTTAATTATGTTTATTGTGGGACAGGTAAAACCAGAATAACTCAAAGCATGCATTATTTCAGCAAATATTAGTTCCAACACTGGCTGGTATCTTATCTTCTAGTTTTGTGAAAAGCCAGTCATATAAACTTCAAACAAAATGCAAGACTGATTTTTAGTGGTGATTAATGAGGTCCCTGAAGATGTCCAGTCAGGGAAACAAGCCACACAAAGGGATAAGAATGCAAAGCGAGTACTGATTGACTTCTTCATCCTGGATCAGATTTCCCAGAGTCTAATCAGTCATTCCCAATGTATTAAAGTCCAGTACAATGTGAAAAAAAAATTTTTCTGCCGTGACACAGACCCCATTGCCCAAGGAAGCATAATTCATTGAAACTCAACTCAGGGTACGTGTCATGTCTTCCAAGAAAATGGGTTCTAGAGAAATGCTACGCTGCTAGCTTACGGGCCTAACCTAAAGGTGATTTGGGCTATTATTCCCCTCTGGTCCTGGTTGTGGGAATTTCAGGAAGCCTGTGGCTAATAGGGTCATTTAGATTTAAACCACCTCTGATCTTGGCTGTAAACGCTTGATATGACCTGGACCAACAGATAAAGCAGATCATTATTCTATTTATCACTCCCAATTCTCAGCTTTCTGGATGGAAGAACAGGTTTTTCATCTTTCCCATTGGAAAGACAGTTCTGTGTGCTTAACATTCCTGACTTCTCTGGTGATCTGTGGGCTCAATGACCTTTGTGCTATGCTAACAGCTGATAATGTAGAAAAAGTTTAACACAGCTAGATCTGAGTTAAAATCATAGTTCTGGCATTGGTTGATCCAGGAACTTAGGCAAGTTCACAACTACTGTGATTCTGTTTATTCACCTGCCTATTAAGAAAGAATAATAAAAATGCCAGTCGGTGGTGGTTTATGAGGGTCTGATTTCTCACCAAGGATGAAGACATAAACAGAGAAGCAGAATGCAATCTTTGACCAGTGGCACTAATGAGAGTTACTATCTATTATCTACCTGCTGTGAGCCACTCATCTGTCTAAAAGTACAACTCCCTTAATATTGGAAAACAAACAACAAAGCTAAGGCAGACAGAAATAAACTGTGAAAATGGAACACAGCTGATAGTATTTCCACTTTAAACAATCACCTGCACACTTCACATGATCAAAGGTCAATGCAGTCACTTGCCATTGTCTATTCTATTTTATTTTCAGTGACGAAGAATTAAAGTAAAATTTTGAAACATTTATCTAATTATTCTTTTTTATTTGAAAGTTTTCGTTTCATTTTACACACCAACCACAGTTCCCCCTCTCTCCCCTCCTCCTGATTTCCCCTCACCTTTCTTCCACTTTCCCCCTACCCAACTGCCCATTCATTCCTCAGAAAAGTTAAGACTTCCCATGGGGAGTCAACAAAGTCTGGCATCAATTTGAGGTAAGAACAACTCCCTCCCCCTGTATCAAGGCTGAGTAAGGTATCCCTCTGTAGGGAATGGCTTTCAAAAAGACAGTTCAAGCACTAGGGATAAATCCTGGTCCCACTGCCAGTGGCCCCACAGACTGTTCTGGCCATACAACTGTCATCCACATTCTGAGGGCCTAGTTAAATTCTTTTTAGGTTCCTCAGCATCAGTCCAGACTCAGTGAGTTCCCACTCGTTCAAGTAAGCTGTTTCTGTGGGTTTCCCCATCAGATCTTGACCTCTTTGCTTATATTATCCCTCCTCCTACTCTTCAACTATACTCAGTTAGCTCGGCCCAGGGCTTAGCTGTGGATCTCTGCATCTGCTTTCATCAGTTACTGGATGAAGTTTCTATGATAACAATTAGGGTGGTCATCAATCTGAATACTCGGCAAGGCCAGCTCGAGCACCCTCTCCACTGCAGCTATGAGTCTTAGCTGGGGTCATCCTTGTGGACTCCTGGGAATTTCCCTAGTGCGGGTTTCTCATTAACCCCATAATGGTTCCCTCTATCAAGATATCTCTTTCCCTGCTCTCCCTATGAGTCCCTCACCCAACTCAACCATCCTGTTCCCTCACATTCTCCTCATCCTCCCCTTCACCTTTCTCTCTCCTCCTTCCCACATGCCCAGTTATTCTTTTTAAATAAACCTTAGGAGACAGCTATCAGGGTAAGAACCTGAATGATGAGAGAAGTGGCAAAGAAGCAAGCAGTGACTTCCTCTCTCTCTTTCTCTCTCTCCTTCCTTGATCGAAAGGGGCCAATAATCTTTCGAATCCCCTCCCTACTACTTCCTGTGTCTCTCTATATGTCCTCAGTCCTCCAAAACCTCGATGGTTACTTCCTGGTCAGCTAGTAGCTAGCTAATTCAAACTTTACTGCCAGTCTCAGGAGTGTCAGAGTACAATTAAAATATTCCACAAAGGAATAGTTCCAGCAGCTAATGACAGACTTCCTTCGTCACTGAGCGTCTATTGAAACACAGTCCAAGAATGGATTCCTGTGAGGGACGTTCAGAGTACTTGTGAGAAAGCTCCGGGAAAACAAGACAAGAGTCTTATGCCCTCAGTTTCTTCAAAGCATGAAATTACTCTTGGAATGTGTTTTCGGGCTCCACCCAGGTGTAGCTGATAGGAGTGAGTTTATTTTAGGCTATTCATTACAATGGGCTATTGTTACTTGTTGATGTGCTTCTAAGGAAAATCATGTTTTTGCCACATGCAGCCGCCCTGGTGATTATATACAGCTCGAACACAAGAGAACTTTATTCAAGAGGTCTTTCATAATCTTCAGGGTATAAGCTGTCTGATGCTCTGAATAAAGTTGGCTAGTGGCTTAGACTTTAGTCTGCCTCAGTTTTTAGGCTCTACTCTCCCAGGCTCACACTGTCAATGAGAACAATGAACAATTGAGCTTATATTGTATGAGTTACCTATCATATGTAAGCTGGTTTGACGTATCCTGGCATGTGGTAAATACTGCCATATAAGAATTAATGATTACGATTAATATTATGAAACCATGTCATCACCTTATCTATTTATTCCTTTCTTTTTTCTCCCTTCCTATCAACCTCTATAACACCGTTTATCCTGGCATAGTGGTTTCCAAACATGGTGTTGGTCTATTTAAGACTTCCCTCAGACTGGAATTCAACACTCCAGTTGCTGACATGAGATAGGAACAGGAAATAGAGGAATTTTGTCTTATTAATCATAGCACTAAGGTGACTAAGTCAGAAATTGCTTGTCATTTTTTAATTATTTTTTTTTACTTTTTTGAAATTATAATAGAATTGCATCATTTCCCCCTTCCCTTTTCCTCCCTCCAAACTCTCCCATGTGCACCTCTTTTTCTCTGTAAAATCCATGGCTTCCTTTTGTTAATTGTGGCTACAAATGTGTGTGTGTGTCCTCCCACTCTCTCTGTATCACCCTCCTATCTTGATCTTTAGTTGAAGCCCTACTTACTCCAAATTTCCCCCTTCCCCCTTCATAGAACCTGTGTCTTACCATCTCCCTCTCTAGAGATCTTTCTCTATATATCTACCCATGATCCCTATCTTTTTTTTCTGACTCTTTATTCTCTTTGAGAAATGTCCTTCCATTGTACTTTTGCTCTTCATTATCTTACTTCAGTTTGTTTTACACTTCAATATGTCTTCACTGAGCTATTACATGCTACAAAAGCTAACATGAAAGAGGGAAAAGCTCACGAGGCTTCTGCCCCACACAAAATAAAACCACAGGCAGCTGAGGAATGTTGCGATCTGGAGAAATCATCTTCCCTAGGGAAGATCACATCAATTGGTTATCCAACAAAAAATGGTCAACCCTGAAAGTAAACATACAAGTAACATTAGACAGGCTAAGTGGGTTGTATTTACATATTTAGAAACACACAGACATAGACACAGATACACCCACATACACACACACACAATGGAGTTATATCACATGGAATGATAACAGCCCCACCCCAAGAGCCATAGCCTCTAACACTCTGGTGTCACGCATAGAAAACCTTCCATTCAAGTATTGGTCAGCTGGTTCTAAAGATTTCCCAAACAATATAGACTATTGCCTTTTTTCTTCATTGTCTCCAAGAACTTGAGGGCAAGACTCTTTTGTTGAAGACGCTACACGTTTTAGACACAGGACTTGAAGGAATCTAGCTGAATCTAACAAAGAAGCCTCCTCCCTGAGGACCAGCCCTCATCCAACATTTCTGAGCAGCTGCCATGGGAGAAAAGCAATAAAATGTCCCACCCCGCTGTAAAGCCTATGAAATACCAAGACCAGCTTGGCAAGAAATTCCCAACAGTGCAATAATAAGACTTTTACAGTTGGGAATTACCAACAGCTGTCTAACTAGACTGAAGACTTGCTCAATAAATGGGAATTGATGAGTAATACTAAAAGCCAAGCCAAGTAAATGTGACTGGAAAAGTCATAGACCCCAGAAGAAAGCTTACTACAGCCATTTTCCTCAACCAATATAATTCCTATTATTATAAATATTCACCCTTATATCCACAGATAAGGGTAGCCACCACCCCTCTTCAAAAATGCAAACTGATCATAGGTGTCCAACCCCACGTGATACATCTCCAATACAAGCCCTCACCTAAGGCACACTGAGGCTCAAGGAAAGCAATGAAATGGGAAATGGAAGAGTTATAAGAGGCAGAGAACCAGAATGCCTGCTATAAGACAATGTTGTCTATATACAACAGGGTAGTTGCGCCCAAGAATTATTAACAATATGGCTGCCTTAAACAAGACCTGCATAACGAAACCACCAGTTGACAGAAAAAAAGTAGAAAGAGGAAATTTAACAATGTCTCCGTTTGTGTGCATTTAAGGGTGTGTGTGTGTGTGTGTGTGTGTGTGTGTGTGTGTGTGTGTACATGAGCCAGTAACAATAATAATGAAAAAGTCATAAATTTGTGAGAAAGTTGGACTAGACATGGGAGGAGTTGCAGGGTAAAGAGAGAGAGAAGTTGTATTTCCTGCTCTAGAGGCAGTGGGACCTGGCAGAAAGGAAGCCATAAATGAAGGGTACTAAATTTTCATGTGACAGCCAACTTTATTCAGAGCATCAGACAATTTATACTCTGAGAGTCAAGAAGGTCACCTGAGTAACAATACAATCACAAGGGCAAGTCACATGTGGCAGACACATTTTTTCATTGAGGCATGTAACAAGAAGTAATCACCTGCTATAATGAATAATCTGAAGTAAACTCACTCTTATCTGCTATACTTGAGAGTAGTATGAAAATGTAATCCATAGTTTTGAAGAAACTAAGGTCACAAGACCTGTTCTGGTTTCTTGGTGTTTTCTTCTAAGCACTTAGAAATCTCCTTACACAACTCCATTCTTAGACCATGTTCTGACAGTATGAAACTGATGTAAATACAATATTTATTCATGAAATTCTCAAAATATTCAAAAACTAAATTAAAATAAATTTAGAAATTGGAACAAAATGCTATATGAGAAAAGAAAACTCCAGTGAAGCTGTTGCCCACTGAAGGCTGAGGATGCAGAGACCAAAGCCTATGCTCTGTTAGCAAGTAAACAAAAGACATGAAAGGAAAAGCAATTTTGTGATTTCATGTTTTAAAAGTGTTGTGTTGGCAGTGTCTGTGACAGACTGAGCTGCCATGACACTAAGTGTATGAAATTAAGTTTGCCTTATTAACAGTCATGAGAGTTGCCACTTAATGACAGGTTCTATGTTAAACACTTTCCATGCAGTAGCGGAAATAGCTAGTTCCACTAGGCTAGGAATGGAAGTGCCATTTCCAAAATGTGGCCTTAGTCCTTGCTGTGGGCTGCAATGAATATGTTTATACTTTGTAGTAAAATATGCTGTAGAGACCCCAGATAATTCTTGAATTCCAGAAACCAAATGCCCCCAGATACACAGCCTGAAGTTTCCCTAGAGTTTTAGGAAACCTCAGGCCAAACTGGGATTCCTGGATTCAATGTGAAGAGTTTCAGTACTAGCCAGTTTGCTAAAACAAAGTTGATGGTTGTATCAAACATTTTAATATAGGCTTAAACATGAGAGTTGAAGGAATGAGGCTCTCAAAACCAAGACCCAATTTTAGTAGATATGTGTTTGATAAAATGAGTAACTCCTGTATAAGAAATAACTCCTGTAATGGTCTGTCTTGTCTCTTTAAGAGACAAGCCTCACTCACTCCCCCACTACCGCTGAGGCAAGAGAATCTTCCTTCTGCTTCCAGCCTGTGCTATCTCTGCCCCATCTCTGTCTCTCTTCTGAAGAGGTGGCTGAAACCTCTTCTCCTCTTTCCCCTTTTCTCTCCCTCCTCTCTCTCTCTCTCTCTCTCTCTCTCTCTCTCTCTCTCTCTCTCTCTCTCTCTCTCTCCTCTTCCCTCCCTCCCTTCCTCTCTCCTCCTTCCCTTTCCTTCCATAACCCACTGAATGAACTGTACCCACTTTTCTGCATGGCATCTGTCAGTCTCTTACCCACCGCAACTCCTCGTGGGACCAGCTTCCCCACCAATCCGCCAAGGTCTCTCATCCACAGCCTCCCACCTGTCTGGGACCCACTGAGGCTTTGGGTGGTGGGACTTGGCTGCCCCTCATGCCCCACTGCCACCCCTTGAGGAAATGTGCTACAGCGTTTTATATAACCCTTAATATTTAGTGTTCTGTGACTCATCCAGGCTCTCTCTATGTTCCCTACTGCTCACAGGCAGGCTAGTTGAGAACACATGGAACTCTGGACTCGGGAATTGGGTTTCTTCACAGCAGCTCTGCATTATATCTGCCTGAATGCCAACCCCAAGCATACCAGTGACTTCGGTGGGTGGTGGGTTTTCCCCTTCCAGGCAGTTTAACCATTTCTCAGAACCCAAGGAATTTACTGTTGAGCTCCTGGAAATCCTCTGGTGTTCCTAGAAATAGGGGGAAATCCCCCAAACACAGCCCTCACAGCTACAGTTGAGCCCTTCACTGACATTCATCCCTGGTTGCTTCTCATAGCTAAAAATTAACTGGGTTAGGCCTGCACTAGCACTGCACATGACGAATGGTGCCTTAGCTTTGGGATCCAGGGTCCCTCGGTTGTTTTTTTTTTCCTTTTCTTTTCTTTTCTTTTGGACCCCTCATAAGTGGTCCCCACTGTAAGAGACCATCCAGGATGGCCTCTAGCCTCTGGTTGCTGAATCTTCTGGAAGGAGCCAGTCAGCTTCATTAACACCCTGCATGTAGAGAGATGTTCTTCTACAGGCCTTGCAATGTTCGTTTGCTGTTTTTGTGGGTTTTCTCATCTTCAGCTATAGAATATAAACCATCAAACTATCAGCCACTCCCTGTAATGCTCTGCCAGTGTCCCGCTGGCTCTGCTTTTCCTTTTGCTGGACAGTCCCTTCCCTACCTGTCTAAAAATGCTCTTTTCCTCTCAATCCCATTACTTCTATTCTATCTCTGCCAAGGTTACCACTGGTCCCATGGAAAACAACAAGGTTAGTCAGATCCACAAAGCAGTTGTTTTCAGTTCCAACCTTTGCTCCCCGCAGCAGCTTGTGGCGTAGCATCTTGCAACAGGACAGATCATGGTGCTAAATAATTTTCCTCTCTAATTCATGTATGAAAAAAATGTATGAAGGTGTGTTCACATGGATATAATTCTGTTTTAAATGTATGTTCTACACAGCCTCTATGTCTCTATTGTTATTATAGTTAAAACTCCCATGGCTCAAAAAAACCTGAATTCTCCATACAACACGTGACTGCTGCCATTTTGACTGAGGTCAGGAGCCCTTCCTGCCATTTTAACTGAGGTCAGGTGACTTTACCACAATCTTAACTGAGGCCAGATCAGGTGACCAAGACACACCACCTTTACTGAGGTATATCCTGCCTGGTCCCCAGGTGCTGACTCTGTTACATGTGTGTTTTGCTCAGTTGCATGCCTTTGGTAGGGCCCACCAAAAGCTCTGCTTCACCCATTTCCTGTTCACTGTGTGTGTGTGCATACATGTAACTTAAATACACATATATTTATTGTTAAATGCTTTAATTGTCTGTTCATTGTTTCTCATTCCAGACTACAAAAACAATAAGTCTCATGTTTTAAACTGGTATGTACTTTTAAGACTCTAAAAAAAAAATACTGTATATGTAATTCAATCCTGCTTTAAAATATATTAAGCTGTTCTCTGCTATTGTCAGTTCTACCATTAACCTTTTATTGGAAGCAGTTTATCTTCTTTCTGTCTTTTACAAGTGTAAATCTTACCTGTTAAGTTGAGAGCCAGTACAGTCAAGCTTGGACCCAGCTCTCCAGGTAGATTCTATACTGTATCTGATAAACAGCCCTCAACTGTTCAGAGATCTGGGAATATGGCATTTAAATATTTAATTTTTAAAAGACCTTTCATAACAAAAAGAGACAGGCAGGCTCCTAGCAGCAGCACTCTACTTCTTCCGAAGAAGACAGAAGAGAAATGGGCACAAAACAACGTCCATCTGCAATTTGCCACTGGGTAAAACTGCCTTTCATCTAAACTGAAGATCTCCAAGCAGTAGACAGAATCACTGAAATCAACAACCTAGCTGCTCAGGTTTAGATAGGCTTGTCTTCCTACAGATTTCTTAGCCCACAGGATCTTTTGGAGCTGGCAGGCCTTGCACTGAACAGCAAAAAACAAATATGACCCTCAGCAACCATGGAGGACCCTGAGGAGTAGCTCTAGGTGCCAACCAAGTAAGTTCTCTGTCTTTTCTTAATCAATAACTCAAGTAAAATTTTATCCTTCTCAAAGATCTCTGATGCAGTTTGACAGTTGAGAAGTTTTGTCCTTTAAAAGGACAGCCTCAGCAAACAAATTTCAATAAGATGCAAGTTAACAAAAGTCTCTCTCAAGCTACCTTTCATAGTCTTAAAGATACTTTTCATTACGCAAACTGTGTCCCGGGATGTGTCCAGCACCCAGATTTCTAAGGTTCACACACACACAAGACAATGCCTACAAATAAGCAGAAAGCAGTCTTGAGAATCCACCATCCCAATTCCTTGAACAGGTTTGCCTAACCTCCTATCTTTTTATTAGAAAAAAGAGATGAGAATGTAATAGTGTGTCCTGCCCCTTTAAGAGACAAGCCCAGCCCACTCTCCTCCTTCTGTTGAGATATGTGAGTCTTCCTTCTGCTCCTAACCTGCTCTCTCTGGCCCTGTATCTCCTCAGAAGAGGTGGCTGCTGTCTCCTCTCCTTTCCCTACTCTCTCTCTGTCTCTTTGTCTCTCTGTCTCTGTCTCTCTCTCTCTCTCTCTCTCTCTCTCTCTCACACACACACACACACACACACACACACACACACACACACACATACTTCATTTTTAAAAAAATGTATAAAGTAACTCCAAAGATACCCGGAATAAGATATAATCCAATAAGGTAAAATCCAAAACCAATATGGTTGCAAAGCTGATTTAGTACATTTCCTATCCAAGTAAATGAGATTTCTACTGAGATTCCTAGGAAAGTGCAGGTTTGTAGCTCCTAAGGGAGAAAGGCCTTAGACAGTCATTAACTGTGCAGGGATTCTCGAGCTGGAGTTCTGGATTCTGGATTGCGCAGAAGCCTCATCTGGCTTTCATGGTGAGCTACTTTTCTCTCCATTGTCATGCCCCCCAGAATTTTCCAGCCTCACTCTCAGTATCTGGTTTGAGGAGATAAGAGTCTGTCAACCAGGAGGAAAGACTGTCCACAGCCATCTATCTACCTCACCCCCCGTGCTAGACTGTCCACAGTAATCCAAGCAAAAAGCAATGATACAGCCGGGTGGTGGTGGCACATACCTTTAATTCCAGCACTCAGGAAGCAGAGGCAGGTAGATCTCTGTAAATTCGAGGCCAGCCTGGGTTACAAGAGTTAGTTCCAGGACAGGCTTTAAAACTACAGAGAAACCCTGTCTCGAAAAAAACCAAACCAAACCAAAACAAACAAACAAACAAACAAAAAAAAAAACAATGCTACCCCAAATGTAGTCAGATGCACCTACCCTCAGGATGGTTAGATTCTAGGAAACCATCTGCCTTACTTGGGGTTTTTTATTGTTGTGAAAAAGACACTATGACCACAGAACTCTATAAAGAAAACATTTAATTTGATTAAAGGGACTTGCTTTCAGTTTCAGAGGCTCAATCCATTATCGTCACAACAGAGAACATGGAGGCATGCAGGCAGATGGCGTACTAGAGCTGACAGTCCTTACATGTTGGCTCAGGGGCAGCAGGAAGTCCACTGATTGTCACACTGAGGGAAGCCTGAGAAAAGAGACCTCAAATCCCACTCTCACAGTGATACACTTCCTTCAACAAGGCCATAGGTCCTAAGAGTGCCACTCCCTTTGGGGGTCATTTTCTTTCAAGTCACCACACTATCTAGCTAGCTACCCTCTGCTAGCCCGTAGCAATTCCCCACATATGAAACAGCAATCTACATAGGCACCATCTTCCTCATCCTTATTTTGTCACTCTGAGATTTACTCTAACAATTTCTCTTTTCCAGGCTAATTCTAATCCCAGGTCTATAGGCTTTTAATATTATGTTAATTTCCCAACTCCTTCAATTATTACTATTCCCACTGTAAATCTTTGAACCTGTAAAAATTTCTCTCAAACTTTAACCCAAGTCCTATTCATAGCTGCAGATTTAACAGTGTATCTGGCTTGAGAAAGAATGGCTCACAGCACCACCTTTGTCCCAAGCAAGGACTCAGGCTTTAGTAGCCCACCCACTGTATTTCAGATTTAAATACTCCCTGAGTTAAGAGGTTCTTTCTGTTTGCAAAAGACAAAGAGAGTTTTGTGCTATTGCTCAAAAGCCACATGAATAACAGGAAAACAAAGAGCTTCTCCGTTACAATCTGTCCTTTATGGTTTGGGAATTTGGATTTGGTTTGCCATAATCTACCAAAATTCATCTGTGGGGGGAGGGCATGGGAAAGAGGCGAAAGAGTGGTGGTTTGTCCTTTTTGCTCTTAAAAGGCCAGTCCCAGAAATTTAGCAAATGCGGATGGACACACCATTCCAGAGAATGATTTCAGAGCAAGAAATTAATTTGGGTTAGGTTTGAAGAGAAAAAAACTCAAGGATAAAACTGACCATCACAAACACTCAAAAAAAAAAAATCTGGGGTCCAAAGTGCTTGGATTCAAGATGTTCTCACCACTGAAAATCACAAAGGTGTGTCAGATATTAATTTTTTTCCCCAGACAAACTGGAAAAATATGTTTCAAAGAAAGAAAATGCCTGTGAGAGACTGGGTTATTCTTGGTGAGCATTTTGCTGATCTAAAACACAGGGAGAAAATAATGGGAAATTGGAGTTCCTCAGTATTATAAACTAATTACAGGGGGGAAAAGAAACAAAAAGAAATATCATTACATGCTAATAAATAATGAAAATAATTCACAAGTCCTTGAGACACTGTATTTGAAAATGTTGTTTTGTTTGTTTGGTAGAGTGTCAGGGGCATGAAATCTAGAAATCTGGGCTCCAAAGCATCGTGTGCCTCACACACAAAGCAATTTTCTGTAATAAATAAGAACTGCTCCCACTATATTATAGAAGATTATTGGCCCATTGAAAAGAAACACATGCAAATACTTCCAAAAAGAAGAAAAGGAAATAACTCTCTGTAAGATACAATGTTCCACCTCATTGTACCACCTCATTCCTAATACGATAATTAGAGATTAAAACTACAGTGAAAGATAGTGTGTCATGGCATCATAGTCACAAATATGAAAGTCTAAGGAACGGCCATTGGAAATGTGTACTGAAACAGGACAATTCAGAATTGCTGGTGTGAGAACAAGTAGGTACAAGCAATATGTTATGATGACAACGTTCAAGTCTATACACCTTTTTACCAACATTATCTTACCCTGAAGATAGATTTCCACACAGGTGAATGATTTATGTTCAGGCCTTTTAATTGTAACATTTTTACCATGCCAAAAGTTTCAAAGCTATGTAAGTCTTCATTAGTGGGAGCTTATTTGGATAAATAATAATTCATACAAATGGCGCAATACCGTTTTTAAATGAAGATGAGATCTTTATGTTCATATCTGGAATGACTTCCATACAAATTCAGTGAAACAAGGTACAAAGAAACCTGTGTATGAAATTGGGAGAAGTGAAATGCTGTATAAGAATAAATTGGAGACAATAACACTTGGAATAACAATGCTAATGCTATACACATAATATTGTCAGAAAGGAAAGAGTGTAGATGAGAGACCTATTAGAGGCAGATTTGGAACCAATGAGATCAATGAACACTGAAGCACTTTTTCAACTACAAAGTAATATAAAATGCAAGAAAATAAGTTGGATGCACATAGCAGTATTGACTGGTCCTGAGTCCTTAACATGAAGCATATGGTTTTTATGCTGATATCTTTATTATTTATTTATTTATTTATTTATTTATTTATTTATTTATTTAGACAGTGTTTCTCTGTAGTTTTTTTTTCGTGGTTTTGGAGCCTGTCCTGGAACTAGCTCTTGTAGACCAGGCTGGTCTCGAACTCACAGAGATCTGCCTGCCTCTGCCTCCTGACTGCTGGGATTAAAGGCATGCACCACCACCACCCGGCTGATATCCTTATTAAAATTCAAGGATAAAATCCAAAAACTTAAGAACACCACATAAATTCCAACCTATTCATTTGTCATTTATTCTGGATTCTGTAATGTTTAACCATAGACATGAAAAGGAACCAAATTCGTGTCACATAATAAATTAATTAACTATCTTAGTGCCATGACTACTGAGAGAAAGTAACTTGAAGTAAGGTTTATTTTGTTTCACAGTTTAAAGGAATACAGTCCACCATCATAGGGAAGGTGTCCACCATGGTAGGGATGGGGTTAGGGTGAAGGGCTTCTTCACACATGGGCAGTCAGGATGTAGAGAAACAAAATACTGGTGCTTCATTGCCTTCTTATTTTTATTATGTCCTGGACCACAGCCCATTGGATGCAGCCACTCGTATTCAGGGTGGGTCTTTATTTCTTTCTTCATGTAAACCTGTCCAAAAACAATTTCACAGACACACCCAAAGGTGTGTCTCATTAATCCTCTGGTATTTCTTAATCCAACAAAGTCAATCAAATTAGCTACCACACCTTCAACGATACCTTTTTGTAACTCAAGGTATACATTTAATTTTTTAACAGACTCGTGATCTGAGAGCATTCTACTGTGTGGGTCTCTTGACAAATAAAAGAACTTCTTAAACAAGTGTCCCAATCCTAAGAAAATATTTATATGCAAATTGGCATGTTTTACATTTACCCAAACAGAGATAAATTCCTGCCCCAAATACATACTCAAATAAGGGTGCTAAGAAGAATTCATTCATTTTGACAACTCATTTTCATCACCAGTGTCTGGACCACTTTGCTGAGTGGAATTCTCTAATGAAGTCTAGACTTACTGAGAAAGGCTTTCACAACTATGTTTGCCACAAATGTGACCAGGAAGAAAGGGGCAAGCATCCAGGTCGGCTTATATATACATTATATAAGCACACACACATTTCCTTTCTACATATGTTTCCTTTTCCTTCTTCCTTTCTGTGGTCCTCACAGTTTTCATCTACAATATCATGCATAGGGGTGAGGACTATATGTGAGGGCTGGGTGCCTTGTTTGAGAAGAAAGCGTACTTGCTTCCCTGGTATTCTCCCACAAGAAAAGAGGGCGCAGAAATGGAAGTTTATCTGCATCACTGGTTATTAAAATAAAATGTGGGGGGGATAGGAAAAATACATACAATATTTTATGCCCCTATTATTAGACTGCATTTATGTATCAATGAACACCAAGAACTATCTTATCAGTAGCTCATTTAAATTAATGTAAGTTTCCAAAGATGAATGATGTCCTATGTACTTGCGATGCAAATGAGTGACTGATAGGGCTCTCCTGAACATGACACATTTTTAAAAGTCCAAAATGGTAATAAAAGAAACAAGTGAGGAACTCAATGACACATCAACAACTTTGGGCAAACAGAGCAAGTCATGAAGAACATGTCAAGGGGAATAGGTTGAGAAGCATTTCCCAAACAGGAGAAATGCAAAATAAGTTTTGAAGGTAGAAGACATGAACATGGAAAAATGATGATCTTCCGAATGTCACTGTCAAGCTAAAGCCCTTGCATTTCTGCTTATATGATTTAAAAAATCATTAGGAGACTTTTTTGACCACAGTAATGAAATCTCAAAAGCAGTTGTTTAGGGAAGTTGCAATGATAGCATGGTCCATGCCAGATGCAAAGTCTAGAAGTCAGTCCTGGGAACACAATTTAAATCATTTGTTATTGGGATAGTCCTTCGTGGGGGTGATGAAGATTTAGATGAAGGCACTAGCATGAAAATGTAAAATATATTTAAAAAGACATTGAACAATAAAAATAGACGAGACCTAATAGCCTCTGAATATTAAAGAGACATTAAGGAGTCAAGGCTGAGAGAATAAGCAGAGTCTGGGAAATGTCTCCCTTGGTCTTCCTGAGGGTGCAGAAACACACAGTACTTTCTTTCTCTCTCAGTCTGTGATATCCAGTAGCTCATGGTTGCTATTCACTCAGACACCTCCGCTCCTACACTGAGCTGCTGAAAGTAAATAGTATGCTTGGCTTGTGGCGTATCTGGTACAAAAATGTTTACATGTATGCAAAAATTAAAGGAAAATGAGAGAAGGAAGGTAAGGGTGTATCTATTTTAGAGTAAGTAAGTAGGGGATTTTATGTATGTTAGAAGCTACAGTTTATGATTTAGATGGAAGATTTCTATTTCTACCTTCAAAGTCACCTTTTCTAAGATTACCTTTACTCAGTTGACTCAGTACAACCCATGGCAATGCACACTACCATGTATACATTCTCAACATTGGGACTCAACTGAAAAATTACCTCTCAACCACGACTCCCTGATCCCATCAGATACAGATGCTACTTCTCTAAAATTACTGTTTCCACCAGTGAGAGTTTTGGAGAGCTATCTATTAACAGCAAGCACAGGTTTCAGAGATGTAACTTTGATCTCTCAGTGAAACATTAAAGAATGATTTCTGGGTGATGAACCATGGCTGTGGGAAGACAAACAGTGGGCCGCTTGCCCCCTTCAAAGTTCCCAACACTGAAGCCTTCTCGGGATCAGCTGAACAGATTGTAGAGTATCTATCGGAACAAAGGAATGCTACGCAGTCAACTGCCAATAATGCTATCAAATGAAAGATGCTGCTAAACTATAAATATGTAACAAGAGCCAATTACAAATTCCACAGTGATGTGCACCATGCCTTCCATTTGTTAATGCCATAACATGCCATAAAATTTTATATGAATATATTAACCGAAAATTGTATATGAAAATGTTAACCGTCATTTTAAGTTGTGTTATTATGAGTAATACTTGCTTATTTTACTTTCTACTTTTATTTATTTATGCATTCTTCAGTAGACAACTATATCATTTGCAATATCTTTATTTTCAACAGAAGAGGAAATAGATTTAATTGCATTTAGTTTGTTATGTTAATACACAACCTTACTTGAAAATGTTCAATAGTTATTGAATAAATAATCATATATTAACTATGCATCTACATTTAACTATGATAAATTCAATAGAATTTGTGGTACACATATATATTATATAATAAATACATATTATTAAAAGCAGGAGCTGTGGTAGTCATAACCATGGAGGGGGGTGATGTGTCACTAACACGGCCTGCCTCTGAAGAAGCAGGATCCCATGGTCAGACCTCATTATAGCCATAGAAAGAAAGGCAGATTGTCACCAGGTAGCCAGAAAAAGCCAGTAGCATAGCCAAGGGAAGTAGGCAGTATACTGTCTCAACAGCTTCACCCTTACCTCAGGATCTAAGATAACTAAACTAGAGGCCAACAAAATTGACTCAGCTTCCTTAATCTGCCTTCAGGAATTTCAGGGAAAGCAAAACAAAACAAAAAAAAAAAAATAGAACAAACAAGCAAAAAAAAAAAAAAAACCACCTCTCACCTATGAGTACCTGCTGTGTAGGCTGAATGCCTGTCCTGTCCCTGAAAACCTCATACATTGAAATCCTAATCCCCAAGGTGATGGTACTAAATGATAGGACTTTGGGGAGGGGATTAGTTCATAGGGTGGAGTTATTATATTAGGATTTGTACTTTACAAATGAGATCTAGATTAATCTCTCATCTCTGCAACACACACACACACACACACACACACACACACACACACACACCAGGGAGGGACAACAAAGACACAAGTTTCCTGAACCTAAAATAGATCCTCAATGGATAACAAATTGTCTAGTATCCTGACGCAAACCTTCTAGCCTTCCAAACTATGAAAAGAAATGTCTATAGCTCATCAATTATTTACAGATGGTTGAATTTATAGTATTTTGTTATAGTGACTTGAATAGGTCAAGCCAGTCTCAATCGTCAACCAGGTTGCTGCAAATAGCCAAAGTGGGCATGTGGCACCTTAAACTTAATGGAAGAACTCCAAAGAGTGACAATGTGGTCTAAAGTGAGTTGCCTTTGGATCCTGAGAAAGAATTCTATCACTAACATTGGATGTGAATTTCAGCAAATCATAGTTTCTGTTTTGTTTGATAACGACAAATTTTAAAACAACAAAAAACATGTCATCAAAACAAAGGCTCAAGTGAGAGGATTGAAAAAGCAATAAGTGCAATAAGTAGGTGTTGGAATGTGAAGTGTGTTGACTTTATTCCTGGTGACTAATGGAAGGAAATTTTACCATAAAGTCAGCCTCCAGAGTAGACTAGACACAGTACTGCAGGAGAGCAGATGTTCAGTTTGTTAGCTCAGCTTCCTCCGAAGGAAAAAACAAATCCTACTCATCCCTACAGGGCCCCTGCCTACCTCCGCAGCAGACATGACAAGAGACAAGGGACCAAATAAAGATGAACTTCAGCCAGCTCAGATTCTAGCTTGCTGTGCATACCAGGGAAGTTGTCTGTTGGGTTCTTATTTATGTGGAAAAGACCTGGCAAACCTCATGGGTTGGCATGAAATCAGCTCTTTCCAGTTCTCCACGCCTACAGCACTATACATATCACCGGCCAGAACTTACCATCTTGTTTGCAATGATTAAAAACTAGCACTTCAGCTTAAACTACAATCCTACTGACTAAGAGCTCAGCGCTGGGCTGGCTCTGCTTCACCTTCAGCTCACAGAACAACACTAGCATTCTGCACTATAAATGTGTGAAATACAACCATGGGTCTCACACATAGAAGACAACAAAACTATCATGGTTTAGGCATGCGGGCGTTTTATTAAAGGAAGTTAAATGATCTTAAAAGCAACTCCAGGGCTAGGGTTCCAGAAAGCAAGCATTGCTTCAGCCCATCCCAGTGCAGACAGGTACTTTCCAGATTTCTTTTATTCCCATTCTGGCCAGAATGCGGCAGGCAGCACAAGTGTCTTCCATCCTCACCGTGAAATATCATCATCTGTTTCAGAAAAGAAGGATGAGGTATGTTACCAGATTTGGGTGGACTCTGTTGCAAGATAATGTCTGATTCTTGGACTCAGATTCCAAAGAGAATGCTTTTACAAGTTGTTTTCAGTCTCTAGAAGTGTTCACCCCCAACTTCTTTTTCATATGTAATTCTTCAAAACTTCTATATTCCCCAATCTCCACTATTCCTACCAAATGATGAGTGTGAGCTTTTGAATTGTTGTCATAATGGTTAGACTCTCTGGCTCTTCTCCTGCTCCTAATATGTTTGCATGACTTTTCCTGTGCAATCTTGCTTTGATCACTTAGTCCAGTGAATGTTCAAAGGGCAGAAGGGAAATTTCCCCTGGCCATAAGGTTCTACCTTGCCACACACAAGTCAACAAATGAGTGTAGGCTAAAACCGTTGAAGCCATGAACCCAATCAAACCTCTTTTCAAGTATTAGCTCAGGCATTTGTTTAGTCAAGCAGCAGAAATATATAGGACAATGTGTAGTTATTTACAAAGTTGTATAGTTATTTACAAGGTTGCAAGAAAATCCTTAAGGAAAGAAGATTAGTTAATTAAGTTAAAGTGTGGGGAAAATACTTGAAATGCCTATGGAGACAGTTGATTAAAATAAAATGCATGATAGTCAAGGGGAGTGATTTGGGAGAGGTGGCAAGTTGTCATATTATTACCCATTGGAAGAAGAAGAAACAGAGCTGGTATCTTTTTCCACTGAATCTGCAAACTGCAGTTCATTCAGGGTGACTTAAGTATAAGATGCAGAGCGGCACAAATGAGTTTTGATGTTTGCTTGGAAATGGCTTCGTAACTTTATTTATATTATTAGCTATAAAGTGTTGATGAAATGACTTTTTTGACCTTGGGTTCTAGAGAAAAGGCATGTGAAATATATAAATGATAATATTCAATAAGTCGTGTAATTTAATACATGGTGTGGTTTGTCTTTGATAAATGTCTGCTAGCGGGTAAATCTTTTATTGACATAGGAAAAGAAGTATTGTTCAAAATTGTATGCTTCCCTTGAAACCTTATAATTAACAAACTGGGAGGGGAAAGTGGCCCTAGCAGCTCAAGGCAAGGGACTGACATAGATTTGCAAACAGAAAGTTGCTAACCTGGATAGCATAGCACTCAAAAAGAAACTTAATGAGAAACTGCTCACAGAGCACTTTGCTAGCTTTAACAACAAAACCAAAAATGCTTTCTAAATTAACAGAAACCTGCAGTGAGATCTGAGTAATAACTTGAGATGAGAAAGCATCTCTTAGAAGGGAAAGGGAGCTCCAAGTACTTCTCAAGACCAAAGAAAAGACATTGGCAATTGAAAGACCTAAGAAGCAAAGAGGAAGTGTGAAACCAGAAAAAGTGAGGAAATCAACACTTCAGTTTGGTTCTGCATTATGTAGGCTATCAGGAGGTATAGGAGCCAGTAAGATGGTTCAATGAGCAGAAGGCACTTGCCGCTCCAGAGGGCCTGGGTCCAGTCTCCAAAATGTACCCTGGGAAAGAGACAAGAGTTCCCTCAAGCTGTCCTCTGCCCACAAGCTGTGGCTTTGGCTCTGAGGTCCTCTTGAGCAGCAGAGCCTATGTTTTTTCACACAGTGGATCACCATTTACTGCTGGACTTTGACCCAGTCACTTGAGGCCATCCTTCTCTGTGGGTGCAATAAAAGAAAGGAGCAATATATCTGACACTTGAAAACTCTGGGGTTTGCCTCTGTGGCCTAATGTCCCTTAACAACCTCAGTTGCAATGCCTTTCTATGTCCCTTTAAACTAAAGTTTTGTCAATAAATCGTCAGTCACTACAAAACCAGTGGACTAACACCCTCTTACAACATAAACTACCACATCAGCCGCAAGTCAGCTGTTCTAATCCAACACAAACTAAATAGGAAACCAGTAACATAGGCTGAGGAGATTGTTCAGTGGGTAAAACACAGGCATCCTAAGACTGAGAACCAAATTTCTGATCTCCCAAACCAATACTACATGCCTGTAGGACTTTCAACCCTCCTGCAACTCCAGAGCTCAGGATACGATGACAGAGAGGATTAACAGGTAATGCTGGATAGCTAGACTGACTGGATCAGTTAACCCTGTATTCAAGAGGGCATGTCTCAATAAATAAATAAAATAAGTGAGAGACTCCTGGCATCAACTTTTGTGCTCACACACACCATATACATGCAAAAATTAAGTACATAGATAAATAAAATTTTAAAAGTAGAAAGCCAATCATCGGTAAGCTCAAAGCAAAATGAATTCAGTGTAGCGCCAGAGGAACTCACAAACCTTCCTTCAGGGCTGAGGAGACACCTTTTCGTCCTTGAAGGGACCTGAAAAGTCACTACTGACTCAGTGTCTTTTTAAGGTTGCCGGAATTGTTTAAAAACAAATTTCCATCAAGTTTAACTTCTACAGATCTTAATTGGGCTTTTTAGCAATTTGAGATTTGGAAACTGTCCAGACCAAAAATGGTATAGAATCCTGTCCCACCACATGGCCATGTTATATTTATAACCAGAGAAAAAGGAAGTGACATACAGAAAATGGAAATGGACTACAGAGACAGGGAGGAGGGTTCCAGCTTGGATCTGTTCTATTTGGACATGGTTTGAATGAATGGGCCACTTGGGATTAGCTAAGACCTCTCTACTTGTTACAAAAGTGGGTTACAGTTCACCACATACTTCTTCAGGCCAAACTTAAAATATGTTCAAAGACAGCTTTAGAACAACCCTGACTAACCCCAACCAGCCTTTTTATCACCAACAACACCTTTTGGTCAGCCTTACATTTTCTAGGGCTTCCATTCCATTTTGAGACCCTGATCAAAATTGACATCACACATCATTAATGAACTTACTTGGTCTCAGCTCTAAGCAACAATCATTTAGCAGAAGGCTTTGCAAGATGGCACTAAGGGAACAAGGCAGAGGCAGAAATAGCAACTCAAGTCCCTGCTGGGCACCAGGTTTTCCCAGGTTCTTGTTGTTGGTAGCAGTAGTAGTAGGGCTTAACGCAGGGAGAATTTTCTTTTGGGACTCTGCTTGCTTTCAGAAACTTTCAGTTTCGATTACATACTACTTAGCATGAGTGACTCTATTTTAATTCCCATCTGCTGGAGCCTAGCACAGAAACACAGTCTGAAACATGGTCTCGCATAATTGGCTGGACATTGCCTTCGCTTGTGGATACATTGTCAACTGGAGGAAAGTGTGACCCAGGATTAATCTCAGTTCCTCTTATTTTGAGTTTCAGTCTATCATGTCACTTGTAGGTCTATAGTTTCGTTGTTTTTTTTTTTTTTACAATAATGTGTGCCTTTGATGTTAGCTTTTTGAAAAAAGATTCAATCGCTTACTTTAAGTAAACAGTCCAACATCCGTCAGTGTAAAAGAGTGAGAATTTCAAGACAAAACAGAAAAAAAAGTCATTCCATTTTTATCTTTGAGGTTTTGTCTTACAATTAGAGAGATCACCTGATGTTCAACAGAGGGTTGCATGCAAACACTTAACACTGATTTTCAGCCTATGGTAAATGGGAGAAACACTGTTATACTGGTGATTAAATCTAATACTGAGAATTTGTGTACTATGCTCCTTAGCCATGGTGTAGAAATAGGAGCGGCGGGCTGCGTCCCGGCACCCGGCCGCCCACATGGCTAGCTCTACCCGAAATAATTACACGGACACTGTGTTCATTT
>NW_004949102.1:1695955-1700085 GCF_000317375.1 Microtus ochrogaster | reverse complement strand
CACCTATGTTCTAAGCTATGAGCCCAAGCAGTTTGTTTATTACTTAACCAATGAAATCAACAGATTGATATATGACACTCCCACATCACCATGGTCCCCAAATGAACTAAAACTGAATACATCGAAGAATGGGCCAAATGATCTCACCATTCATTCAACTAAATACATTGCACACTATTTTGTAACCGAGACCCTAATATAAATGTCTAATATATTTATCGCTGTAAAGTAAGGAGCAACAGTCACTGTTCAGATGCTTTTTGGTCCAGACAGAGTGCAGGCTATCGAAAGCAGGGACTCTTAATCCCTTTCCACCTGAGAAACTCTTCTGTGACCCAGGGTAAACAGATATATAAAGTACGTATATAAATCAGATATTTGGTGACAGTGAATCATATGAAAAATTATTTAAAAATAATTTTGGCATACACATAAATATTAAAGATGAAATACTAATGAGAATATCTTCATTTATTTTTATATAAAAACTTAAATCTTAGATGAATTCTTGATACTGCAAGACATAGAGTATCTTCGAGTTTTCCATAACATATTTTGATTTTATAGTCATCAATACTGGGACCCATAAACACATAGTACAAAATGTAAAAGTATGCTTGTAGATATCCCAGAAGTTTTTAAAAATTCTATCCTAATTTTAAGCCCAAATTAGTTTAACCATTCTCTTTGCTTTTTTAAAAAAATGAAACTCAGACACAACAGTTCAAACACCAACTTTTAAAAATCAAACATTTTAACACATCACAGTCTAAAGATATACTAATCACATGCTAAGTAATGAGGGCAAAAAACGCTCAAAGCCTTTGTTTTCTGTAACTAGGCACGAGAAACACCCTGCATTGCCGAAAACCACACTGTTACTATAAATTTGTATGATATAATAACGTACAAAGCTCCAGGATGTCAAGGCATTTCAGATAGCATTTGCCGATGTTGTGTGACGCGCAGTGCATGTCATGTGTCTAGAACAAAGACTGCAGAAATGCTGTGTGAAACGACATGGGAAAGAATTCCCAGAAATAACTTAGATTCATTTCACCTCTGAGTTTGAATGTATTTTTTGCCTGTGACATGGTTCAGAAAACTGTCCCGTTTTGTGCCCTACCCCCATGCAGTTAGGTCGCCCTAGATGGGTCAGGGTCCACCATCTACGAGTTTGATCTTATGCAGGGAGCGACAGTTGCCTCGTTGTTTGCTGAAGCTACCGATTGTGAAATTCTAGAGTGAAGGCAGCTCCCGCCCAAAGGAAGAGCAAGGCATCAGCAGAGTGAAATGAGCAAGGGAAAGGTCTCACTAGATAGGGCATCTCCGCTGTGTGGCTTTAGGACAAGCTGCTGACAGGAGGAACTTGGGAACTTCACATCCCAAGTCACAAAATGGACGCCATTGGTGTCGACATAAATGACAATAGAGATTGTTCTTGAAGTAAATATATTTGTATATAGAATACAGTTAAAATGAGAATATCCACTCCATAGAAAATAAGGACTATTTCCAGAGATATGGAGATATTGACGGCAGAAACAGAGAGGACCACATGAGCTCTTTGGCAAAAGTGGCCCCAGTCTAAAGGTAAGCAGACAGTTGTTGGGCAGACATCCTCTCGTAAGTATTATTTATGCCTACTTTGACCTTTGGACCAGGTTGTGACTCTAGAATAGTTTTTGTAAGCCCTTCCTTAATAACCTGGCAGCTTGTAGATCCCGTCGCCATGGTTGACACAAGTTGCTTCATTTTCATATTCCTATGCCAACAACCTTTGCATTGTTTAGTGACTCGGCCATTTTCTTGAACTCTGCAGAGTCTGTGCACCTGCCTTGAGATTTATCCCTGAAATGTGTATGAAGTCGCCCAGCTTTGGTCTGAATGGCCCAATAAACAGTGCCATTAGTTGTCACTCATATGTGGAGAGATGAAAAGAATGGATTAGAGGGAACCAGAGGAGTTCAGATCCTGTCAAGTGCGCCACAAGACTAAAAACACTCAGCAAAACTATGATCTAATAAACTACAGCTTTTTAAGAATATTTTTGACAATCTAGAAAAGCTTATAACAGCAACATTTCATGTAAAGGAGATCTGTGAAGGGGCTAGGGATTTCCCTCAGTAGTAGAACATTCACCAATCATAAACAAAGGCCTGGCTGAGAGCCAGAGCACAAAAAATAGCAAAGCAACAATAACCACGAAGAACCCACAGAAAGAAAAAACACATAATTCATCCTTGTTAGTTCTTCTAGTCCTCGTTAGTTCTTTCTCTTTGTTAGAATTTGCATTCTAAGCTACTAGAATCCTACACCTGTTTGGGTCCTTCCATCTTTTCAATAATAAACCTTTAAGACACCATAATATGGATAATAATGTTTCTAGAAATTTCCAGAAATGTATTAAAATAGTGGACTTGAGCTGTGAAGAAGACTTAACACAGTCATAGTTAAAGATCAATGAGCATTTTTTATTTCTATGGAACATACAATCTACCAGCTAGAATTATGATGAGTAATATTATGCCAAGATCCCTAAATTTTCCAGGATTGTGATGAAAATTTTGGGCCCTACATTAATGATGTATCTATACAAACATGATTCAAGTCAAAATTTCAATATAATGCCTTTTCGGTAATCTTTCCTCTGTATAAAATAAAATTATATATCTCTTTGGACTTCCTTGGACTCTCTGAAGTCCTAAACTTAATTAAATTCAGAAGGACTTTGATTTAAAATTCCAGTTTTGAAGGATTGTCAAACCTATCAAAATAAGATCACAGACTACTATAAAATAAACCCAATATTTAAGAGGAAAAACCCAGAGAAGTCATATAGTTATGAGGGGAACCCTCTCTTTTTATGAGAGAGGTAAGTTTTCTTAGGCAAGAATGCATAAGATAAGAAGATTAAAACACAGAAAAACATGATAAAGCACAGAAGGAACCTACATGGACCAACTATTCAGAAATGTGTTCTTTTAAATAGAAGGAGCTGAGAAATATTCTACTGAAACCAAATCAATGATTTTCCAGGAAAATGTTAGCATCACTTCAACACATGATAAAACTCCATGTATCACTTGACTTCCAATAGCAAGACTCAATTTTTACTGAAAAAAGTAAAACAAAACCACTCATTTCCTTCTAATAATAGCCAAGTCAATCACAACATAAATGATTTATAGGAAGGCTTCTTTATGAATGCTTTACAGCCTTCAGTCACCACCCACGGGATTTCCTTCTCAGTCACATGGCAGCTTGTGATTCCATCTACTTTAGAGGAAAATCGCCGTTTTGTTCCCACAAAAAAATATCTATTCTGATATTCCTAAATTTCCATAAAACGTGCTTTGCTTTCCTTAAATGACATTTCCTTTGTTTCTCATTTCATTGCTGTATATTAACGGCAATTTTAATCCTAATCAATTGTGACCTACCATTGTGTGGACAACATTTCTAGAAATAAAGTTATGAACATATGAAACTTTTCATATTCATTAACAGACCTAAATGCATTTATCATCTCAATATCATATTTAGATACTGAAGCAGATAAAACTTATAATTAATGATTAATGTTTTAGTTCTTTTAACTAATTGCTTAACTTTCCTTAAGATTCTAAGTTATCAAAAAGGTTTTGTAAACTTTGCGTGTTCATTACCTTTGGGTATTTTATTTACATTTAATCATTTTGCTTATTATTTAGCTTTACTATTTCAGTAATTATCATAAATTGCTAATGAAAAACAAAGCTAGCTATCATAAATTATGTTTTATAAAATCAAAGTAAAATTTTTATTTTAATTAGACCTTAAAATGATCTTCCCAAAAGTCCCTCCAGATTCACCTTGGTCTCAGCACCCACATAGTACCCAGGACAAAGAACATGGATTGTTTTATTCTTTGACATTAGTACCAACTGTTGCAGGGCACTGAGAATAGTATCAAAATAAAAGAATATGTTTTGTTAAAGAGAAACAATGACAAAGATAATAAAAATGGAACCATAGGCTAGGGTGTGGCTCAGAGGTCATGTTTGCCTGATATGACTGAGGTCCTTGGTTGGATCCCCAGCACAGAGAGAGAGAGAGAGAGAGAGAGAGAGAGAGAGAGAGAGAGAGAG
>NW_004949102.1:1681627-1695855 GCF_000317375.1 Microtus ochrogaster | reverse complement strand
GCTGACAAAGCCAATTCACAAGGCCAGCGTGTGTGTGTGTGTGTGTGTGTGTGTGTGTGTGTGTGTGTGTGTGTGTGTGTGTGTGAGAGAGAGAGGAAGAAGAAGAAGAAGAAGAAGAAGAAGAAGAAGAAGAAGAAGAAGAAGAAGAAGAAGAAGAAGAAGAAGAAGGTGGAAAGAGGGAGGGAAGGAAGGAAGGAAGGAAGGAAGGAAGGAAGGAAGGAAGGAAGGAAGGAAGGAAGGAAGGAAGGAAAGAAGGAAGGAGAAGGGAAGGGAAGGGAAGAGAAGGGAAGAAGGAAGGAAGGAATTGAAAATCAAAGTCAGGAGGCTGTGCAGGACTCACAAACTTGTGTGGTTGGCTGAGACTCAGACTCAGTTACTTGTTACAAGAGTAATTTACAATATATGTATATGTCATGTTAGGTTATGTATAAAGGTAGCAATAAGCCAAATGTCACTGAGCATGTCTTAGCCTAGTCAACTTCCTTTGGACTGTCTTCAGCTCTTTGCTCTCTGAACATTCTTTTTTGGATCTTCCAAAGTGTGCTGAAGTCTTGCATGATAATCTGAGAGGCCACAACAGCCTTGTACCCATGGCCACTAGGCATCAAATCACGAGAGATCACAGTTCTCCGAAGTACCAGGGCCTTCTATTCATTCTCATGCTACCTTCTGGTCACACTGACTAATCTAGTCATAGGGTTTGTTTCATTTTATAGCCAAGCTGACCAGTCCCATGAGGCATTGGCCTCACATATACTATTATACCTGTACAGACGTGTTTACTTCGGCATTTTTCTAACCTTTGAGGTCAAAGAATTCCATACCGTCTACCAAAGAGCAAGGCATTAAGGCATTTATTATAATAATTACTATTGTTGTTGACAGAGGTTTCTGTCCTGCCCAGTCCCACAGCCCTTTAGTCCCAAAGAAACACACAGAAGCCTACTTTAATTATAAACTAGTTAGCCTATTAGCTCAGCCTTCCTATTAATTAACTCATGTCTTACATTATCCCCAAATTCTTGTCTGTGTTAACCATGTGGCTTAGTACCTTTCATCAGTGAGGTATTCTCATCTTGCTTGTGTCCTCTGCATCTGGGTGATGACCGCCGACCGAGCCTTTCCTCTTCCCAGAATTCTCCTATTCTGGTTGGCCCACCTATACTTCCTGTCTGGCTACTGGCCAATCCGTGTTTTATTAAACACATACAAGTGACAAATCTTTACAGGGTACAAGACCATTGTCCCACAGCATATTATTATTATTATTATTATTATTATTATTATTATTATTATTATTATTATTTATTAAAATACCACTAAAATTTCCTCTCTCATGTAACATATCTTGAGCACAGTTTTTCCTCCCTCTACTCCCCCAGCTCTCTGCCACCTTCCTTTTTCCCCAGTTCCATTCCCTCTCCATCTCCCATGAGAATAGAGCAGGCCTCCAAGAGGCAACAATCAAACACAACAAAACAAAATACATTCAGACAAGGTAAAAGCCCTCACACTGAAGCAGGACAAGGCAACTGAGCAGGAGGAAAAGGCAAAAGAGAGCGACATTTGCTCTCACTGAAAACAGCAAGTTGAAAGCCGTAGCATATACACAGAGGACCTGGTTCAGATTGATGCAGCCAGGTGCTCTGCTTCAGTTTCTCTGAGCCAATATGAGCTCTGCTTTTTTGATTTAGTGGGCTGTGTTCTCCTAGTGTCCTCCATCCTTTCTGACTCCTTTCTTTCATCCCCCTCCTCTGCAGGATTCCCCAAGCTGAAGGAACCCAATGAGAGACATCCAATTTAGACCCTCTGTCTCTCTCTACATAATGTCTGGTTGTGAGTCTCTGGATCCGCTCCCATTTGCTGCTGGAAGAAGCCTCTCTGATGGTAAGTGGACAAGGCACTTACTTGTGAGTATAGCACAATACTATTAGGAATCACTTTATTAAAATTTTTTTTAGATCAGTTGTGTTTGGTTCTAGCCTAGGTCTCTGCTCTTTGCAGCAATGTAAGGTGTGGGCTCTCTCTCAAGGAGCAGACCCCTTAAAGCATTCTTTGCACGGTTACACCGAAGCAACCTCAAGTTGATGTTATTTTGTTGTAGCTTCCTGATTCTTCCATTGCGTTCCCCTCATAAACACGACACCATCTCCTAAGAACATGTTGAGTTTACAAATTCATTTTGGCAGCTTTGTCTCCTGCATGAAGAAAGGTCAAAGCACACAAAAGATGCTTCAAAGCATTTTGCGTTTGCGAAGACACTGATGTGAGGATTTTAATTATAAAATAATTGTGGATCATTGAATCCATTTCTTAGCTTTAAAATAAGAAGAAACGTTTGCAAATGTAGCAATGAGATGTTTACAACAAAAAGAAGAACAAGACAAAGCAGAACAGAAGTTGGCATCATTACCAAGGCAGCCAAAGTTTCACACACGGGAGACTGCTCCCAAGTGCAAGTGGGTTACCAGATGATGGAAAGGGTGAGAAAGAACATTCTGGAAGGGGAGCATCTCTTCATGAGGCTCTCAGGAGGATTTCCCTTAAAAGAGCACTTATTGTAAGAAAGCTTGGCCCATCAGCCCCTCTGGCTTCCTGTCTCACTACACATCTCTTGTGCATACACTCCCAGCATTCTCATGCTCTTAGCCATGAGACATTGACCAAGCCCAGCAAAATTCAGTGCCATGCTCTTGTACCTCAAGGCCTGTGAGTGCTTGTCTTCAACATTGCCCCGCCAGCCTGTTTGAGAGGAATAATACCCTGACTTGGTTCTTCGCAACTTATTTCTGAAGAAGACATCGAAATAAAAGAGCTGCAAGCAGTGTGGTTTTAATTTTCTTGTACCTTGTCTCATACTTACTGGCTTTGGCGTTGGTTTTAAAGAGAGCATTTCTCACATTCTAAGGTATTATAAGGGAGACCACAATGAAAATATGAAAGGATAATGGGGAAAAGCAGATATCAACTGGGTTTATATTTGGACTTTGCATCTGCTATATGTGTGTTGTTATCACTTTAAGGAAAATGGGGAATTTTCAGAGAGAGGCCCAGATTTTCAGAATACTCACACTCTTGATGAAAGTCACACTACTTGACAATAGTGAACTTTCAAATTTTTACTATATACTTAAAATATATACTTATATGTGCAAAATATAAATATATATAATACACTTGTATACAAGTATATATAATATACTTTAAAAATTAGCATAAACTATACTATACATATGCATACATATGTAAAGCTTGCCTATACCTTATTATACTAATATTTTACTGATCATATATAGCATAGAAAAACAGATTTTTTTTAAATGGTGAATCAACATACTGAAAAGGGGAGTGATGGCACATGGCAGTAATCTCAGCATTCTGGAGACTGACACAGAATTACAAGTTCAAAGCCAGACCCTGTCTCTAAAATGTATATACATCTTAGAAGCTCAGTGCTTCGATTCAAAAGACTTCCCTCCTTGCTTTGCAAGTTTTCTTGGAAATGTTAGAACAGAAGACATATATATCTGAAATTTAATTTGCCGTTTTAAAGCAATCTAAGTTTAACCTACCACACCTGAATGGGTGAATATATGCTGTAGTGTTTTGTTGTGATGGAGTGCTTTCTCTTGACTAACTGCCAATGTTAGGGCTAAAGAGCAGTTGCTTGGAGGCAGAATAAAGTAAGTCAAAAGCAATTTGACCTTTTTATAAAGTACTAGGCTATCACAATATTTATTATTAATATTTCTCATAAGTATAGCAGATTGTTTCACATCAGTTCAGTCTTTCTTTTTGGCTTTTGCTGCTATTGTTTTTGTTGTGTTTTGCTTGTTTCTGTTTTCGCTTTTCAGTGGAGGGGTGCTCAGTATGTCCTCCGGGCTGATGCGAACTCCCTCACCTTCCTGGGTGTTGGCATTACAAGGAGGCATCATCAAGGCTGGCAGGTTCTTTCCATCATCCTAACCAGATTATACATCTTTTAAAGAGAAAGTGTGCCTTCCTACACTTTTTCTCTTCCTCTGGGGGTTCAGAAATTTGGGTACCCAGTCCTGTTGCGGTCCTATAACAGCCTTGAATCTAGTCTGCTACCTGACAGTTTTGTCCTTGGTGTACAACTTCATCGTCATCAGAAAAAACAACTTGCTAGCAAAGCTGAGAGAAAATGCCTTCCTTTGACTTCAGACAAGGGCTGATTGTCATCAGTAGAAGGGTGTTGGTTCTAGCCTTGCTCTCTTAGCTAACTCACAGGCAACTTGACTATCATAGACAGTAGCTTCAATGGTTAAAATGTGTAAGAAGAAAGGACAGGAACAGGGTTGCTTCAGAAATAGAAGATCTACCACAAAATGCTTGTTCTCCAGAAGAAAAATAGCTCAATAAAGCTTTTTATCCAGGGAACATTTGAACTCCTGACAGAGTAAAATTATCCAATTTCTGCTTAGACATGAACTGGAAGAGGAGAGTCGTTAATGATATAATTTACTTCAAAGATACCTGAGGGAAGACAGACCTGAGGAAGGGAAGAGAAGATGGAGAGGAAACAGGGAGGGGGGTGGGGGAGATTAGGAGGTCAGAAGGAAGAAGCAGGAAGTGTGGGGGGAGGGGCAAAAGACAGAAAATTAAAGACAGAAAAAGACAAGGCTTGGCGCTCTACTTCACTTTGCGTTTCTGAGATGACCTATTTCTTCAAGAAGAAAAACTCAACCCCGGTCTGTGCCAGAAGCAGCAAGCACACTGTTGAAGGGACCTCCATCCTACTGTAGCCAGGACTCAGCTCACCAGGACTGGTATTAAGTAATTTTTCTTTAAAAAATTCTCCTGGGCTTGACCCCTAGAAAACTAACTCAGGGAAAGACGGATAGAGAGGATCCGGCCTGGGGGCAGCACTCAGATGCAGGCTGCTCTGAGCAAGCAGGCATGGAGTCTCCGATTAACACTGTGACTGGGACACAGCTGGCTTTGCATAAGGACATTAAATATACAGTACCACACTTTGGTCCTGGGCCCGGCCTCCGGCTGGTGGCACCTGGCCATTTGTCTCTGCCAGCCAAGGCCTGGCCCTGGTTTCCACGATACCGGGAATGCCCCACAGTTCGCCTTCACACCTGTTAGGGGGTTCTCCACTCTCGCCACCAACCCATCAGCAGCCCCCCGCAGCACTCTCCCGGGGCCCGCAGAGATGGACAGAAGGGACACAGAGGCGCGCAGGGCCTTTCGGAGCCGACCCCTGCTAGCCCTGGCGCTGGAGGCTGGGCGGGGCGGGGGCCACGGAAGGCGGGAGAGGTCGAGCCGGGTATGGGAAGGGCCGGGGGAAGGGCCGTCTCCGCTCGCGTAACGCTGCCGGAGCCTGCGGCAGAGGCGACGAGGCTGAGCAGTGGAGGGGATGGAGTTGCCACCAGGCTCGGCTCTCTTCCTCGCAGCCCCGGCATCACCTCCCCTTGCCCGGCCGCGCCACTCCTTAGGCCGCGCAGGGTGATCGCCGGAGCGAGTGGGCAGCAGCTCTCCCTGTACTGGAGAGGAGGGAGCGGCGGGGCTACGGCAAGGGGACTTTTAGTGTCCCGGGCGACCCGAGTGTCCCCCAAGCGCCCGGAGACCGTGGTCCGGATCGAGCTGCGCGCGAGTTCCCCAGGGCACTGCCGGCGGCCGGGAGAAGGTGCGGGGCTCACCCGCTCGGTCCTAGGAGCCCGAGTAGCCCATGGCGGGCAGCGACGTGGCCTGTGAGGGGCCAACGAGGAGGGGAGGCGCGACCCGGAGCCCCGGGGCTCCCGGGGGGCTGCGCAGCCAGGCAGCAGCTAGTGGCCCCGAACCGCTGTCGGCTACAGATGCTCCGGCGGAACGCGGAGCGCTGCCCGCCTGGATGCGCCTCTACTTCTACGGGATGCACGGCATCACCCTGGACGTGCTGGTGTCCTCAGCCAGGCGCTTCGCCCGCAGCCTGGATCTGCGGATGTTGGGCTTCTCGTCCCCCTACCGCTGCCTCCTGCACTCGCTCACCCACTTCGCCCTGGAGCAGCTCTACCTGCAGCGGCTGCGCTGCCCCAGCGCCTTCCTCTTCAATTTCCTGCTCTACCCCTGGGCGCACGTGGGGTTGCAGACCCTGGCGGGCCAGGCACTGCTGCTCAGTCTAGGCGGCGGGCCGGGGGGCGCGGCGGCGCC
This sequence comes from Microtus ochrogaster, assembly GCF_000317375.1. Lineage (NCBI taxonomy): Eukaryota > Metazoa > Chordata > Mammalia > Rodentia > Cricetidae > Microtus > Microtus ochrogaster. The sequence goes on along the minus strand of NW_004949102.1, from coordinate 1,689,696 downwards.
GGGGGCGCTCGACCTGGCGCTGCAATACGTACTGGCGCTCTACCACGGCCAAGTGTTCCTGAAGCGCTTCCTGCGTTTGCGGTACCCGCGGCAGCTCCAGCAGCAAACCAGGGACACACTACCGGCAACCCCGGATGCCCGAGTCATTTTGGAGGCTGGAAGAGGGCGACATGGACCCCGGAGCCCCAAGGGCGCAGAAGGAGCCCCCAGCCAAGGTCTGCCAGACCTCCTCCGCTTCCTTTTCTTCGGAATGCATGGCTTTCTGGATGAGATCTTCTTCACCTTCTTCTTCAATGTTCTGGGGCAGGGGGACGGATCCAGCAGTGGGCACACATCGCTCTGGTCCTTCTTCATGTATGGCAGTTGTAGCTTTGTGGTTGAAAAACTCTACTTCCACCTTCACTACAGCCGTGGCTGGGGCACCTGGAAGAGGGTGCCCATCTATGTGGTCTTTATCTATGCGTGGGAGTTGTCCTGGGGTCTGGGGCTTCGCATGTGTGGGGCCTGTTCCTGGGACTATTCTCACTATCCTCTCAATTTCATGGGCCTCATCACGTTGATGTATTTACCTGGTTGGCTATTCCTTAGTGTGTACCAGGACCTTCTGTCCAACGTGTTGTGGAGGGTGCAGTATGTTCCAACAAACTAAGACTGGAAAATAAGAAGAAAAGAAAGGAAGGAAGGAACCTGACGATTGGATGCAATTTATTTTTACACATTTAACACGAGGTGGCTTTGTTTTCAGTCTTTTAATTTTTATACACTTTACTAAGCTCTTCTAACTTGTTTTACTTGACTTTTCAGTTTTCCAGACTGCTCGGAATCTATATGTAAAGTTCAGTATTTTGAAGTGTTACTCAAAACTAACTCAAATTGTTTAACTCATCAATAATTTAAACCTTCTCGAGGGCAAACAACTAAACCACTCTATCTTAAACATCAGAAACCGGTAATAGTCGCTGACCCTCGACCAGTGATAATCACTTATTTTTCTGTTCATCCGTAAACGTTTTCAGATCAGAGACCAGTGAGTTTTACAAGTTCCTGATTTAATGAGCTGTTTACTTTCTTTGCAATGCAATTTCATGTTGCTTTCTTGCCATGTTGACCACTGGCAGCTGAAAATCTATGTCTTGTATGTTCTTCAGAAACTTCAGCCACAGCTCTTAAAGTGCCTCTGTCTAGTCTACACGTGAGAGGAAGACCGCCAGGGTGAAAACATCCCATGAACGCATTTTAACAAGAGCAGTCTTTTGTGTCAACTCCAACAGGTGACACTGTGTTGGTGACATTTGGTCACCGTCTTGGAAATGATTGCTTTCCAACGTTGGCTAGCCTTAAACACTATTTATGTTAACGTCACTCAGAACACGTTATCTAAACTTTTGTAACTGTGCAATAGCCTAAATGTTTGCCCTAGATGTCCCAGGGTCAAGTGAAATTATACCACCTTCAATGGCGTTCTAACTCTAAGGCCCCTTTTTCTACATGGAGCTTCAAATATAGAAACAGTATCTCGGAATAAAATGAATCTTAATTCTCCCTCTAATTACATTAGGCCTAATTGTTTTCTCTACTTGCTGATACGTTTTCACCTTATTTCTCTCACAGTCCCCTCCCCTCCCCACACACACACACTCACACACTTTTTTCCTTTCAGGCCCAGAATTAGGGGTCAGGCCCAACGTAGTAATGCACCTTATAAATGCATGAGAGCTTTGGACTGATTATGATTAATTAATGTCTAAAAGCTCCAAAGTTAAATGAGATGATGGAAGCCATTCTAAGAAATTATATCTAATTGATTAATAATGTACTCTGAGGGTGTTTGTTGTTTTATTGTACTCAGAGGAGAGAGTGGAATAGAGTGCAGCTCAGCCAAGGATGACTAATAACCTCTCAGCTTTCAGTTGGAAGATAATTAGGAAAACTTAGAATGCGTATTAATGGGTTTGAATTGTCCAATTGCCTGTGCTGTACAAAGGGATGGTTTCTGTTTCAAAAGAAAGAAAGAAAGAAAGAAAGAAAGAAAGAAAGAAAGAAAGAAAGGAAGGAAGGAAGGAAGGAAGAAAGAGAGAAAGAAAGAGAAATGAAGGAAGGAAGGAAGGAAGGAAGGAAGGAAGGAAGGAAGGAAGGTTTGCTAGGAGGATAGCAAAGAATGTGTGTTTAGGTTTGATGTCAGATGCATCAGATTTGATGCTCTAATCCATCCTGTGAGGTTGTGAGCTAAATTATAAATGTCACAGAGTCAATCCCACCTGTGAAATGGAAGAGAGCAAACTACTTGCTCTCATCGCTCACAACTTAAAAGTAAGCTCCATACTTGCCAAAGGTTTTCTCTTTGGTTCTTTAGGATGCTCTGTAACAGGTCAACGGTTTCTGAAAATTACTGGTTACTGGAGGGGAAAATGGGGAAGCAGAGACAGGAGAGTTAGGAAAATGCAAGACGAGATATTTGTAATGCAAATGTGACGCATGCAGGGGAACCTGAGGGAAGGGTCGCCCCACTGCACACCCCACCTTCCTGTGAATGTCCACTCAGCTCCTTGGCTGCTGAAATGCTTACCAGTTTGTTCCCACTCTGTCCCATCTCACCTCCAGCATAAGCTGCTCTCAGAGCCACTGAGAAGCCTGCTAACCTCCTCGAGCTCAGAAATCGCCCACTTAGGAACACCGGCCTTTTTTATTTTCTTTTTTAATTCTGTGCTCATCAACGGGGTAAAGTAAGGTTTTTCAGACATTGGACTTATTCAGGAAATAGTTACCCAGCCTCCAGTAATTAGTAGACACTTCTCAGGACTGTGTATACACAGTAATGAACCAAATATCTCTGTCCTTATAAAGCTGGAAATGGGCCGTATTGATTCTGTGAAATTGTACTTCTTTTTTCTGTTTCTGTTTTTTGGTTTTTGCTGTTGTGGTTTTTTTTTTTCAAGACCACTGTTTCTGTAATAGGTGATGAGCAACAGGAGTTAGAACTCACATCAGTCCTGTCCCTGGAACATAACAATCCATTCTTCCAAAAAAGTAACAAGACTAACAAGCCCACCACCCCCTATCTCCACAAAGTGCTAGCAGTGAATACAGGACGTGATTAGGCTGGGTGGTAACTCAGTATATTGTCTTAGGGCATCTCATTTTGTGTTTGCTCAACTGCTTTAAGAAGTTGCTATGATCTTTGACCCTTCAGGATAAGGGAACCAACAAATCATTTAACTTTGTTATTATTAGTAGTTTAGAAGAGGAAATAGTAAGGCGGTATGGTAGATAATATTTAAATAGCATTTGCTCTCTGACAAAACTTCTCTAAAATATATATATATATATATACATATATATATATTAGACAGATATTGAATTAAGAACACATTCTTACATTCTATGCCTTAAGTGAATATACATACAGTATATATTTTAAATACATATTTATGTATGCATACATATTCACTTAAACTTGCAAGAACCCTGCTTTTATAGATGAAGGCAATAAAACTGAAGCCCAAATGGATTCAGTTAACTACTTGAGTTATACAGCTTTTGAGCATTTATATTTGAGTTAGTGATGCTGGACTCCAATCTGTTCTTAACAGCAGCTTGATTGTGCCTCAGTCTACTGGCCTCAGTGATTTGGGTCTTGTCTGGACTGTTCTTCCCTTGACTGAGATATACACAAAAAGCTGTATAAAAGGTAGACATTGTTTGCAAAAGACTCACTTTGGTTTTTTTTTTTATTATGTGGTACATAGCAAATGAATTAATATCAGGATACATAACTGACAATCGGCCTCCATAGATAATGCCTTTATATTAAAGAAGTGCTCTGAAAGGAAGTTCCTCCTATAAACTAAGATATTATGCAACATAAAATGCAAACATAATATGATAAGATTCAAGGTAGGTCATTATCACAAGCTATGAATATACATATAATTAATCAGTACTAAACATTAAATATTATATTTAGAGCAGATATCATTGTAAGGACTAACCCCAAATGTGAGAAAATTTGTAGCCAGGTGTATTAGCACACAACTGTAATCCCAATATCGAAGATGCTAAAGCCGTAGGATTGCAAATTTGAGGTCACCGTAGGGCAAATAATGATATCTTGTCTTTATAAAAACAGTATTTTTTTACAAAGACATATATCCTGATTTCTACTGAAGAAAAAATATTCTTAGTAGAAAGGCATAAAAGTAGCAAGTGTACTTAGTATATACAATTCTGAGATTTCTTTTTAGAAGTACTTGAAATTTTAAGTAAATCCTATTGATTTCTGTGAATCTAAAGAGGAGTATATGCTGTTGAATTTTCATGCGAATAATGAATACAGAAGTACAGATATCAAAGGAAAACTCCAATAAAGTTGCTAACACATTGTGTTATTTCAAACATTTCCATGATTTGGTGTACTTGATTATTTTGTGTTCTGGTAATTGACAATTCATATTGGAGCCGAACAACACACACAATTTAGAAAGATATGACTTGTTTTGCTGTTTGAGAAACATACTTAATTGTATAATCCTATCTCCTAAGAAATATTTACAAAATATTTTTTATTGTTTTGAATTTGAAATAGTCTCTGTCGGTTTGGAAGCCCTGGTTCTATCGGATGCTGAAGCAGTTTGGGGGACAGCTTCGGCTCATCTTCCACTTTGAAGGTTCATAAAACATCTATATGTCTGAAAAATAGGCTGTACTCATGACACACTTAGTAGTAAGTCACTGTACTAAAGTATCTGACCTTGCAATAAACCCAGTGTTTACATATATTAAAAAACATTACAACTCTTTACTATTTCAATTAATTTCGAATACACTAACTCTAACAGTAATTACTAGAGCTAAGTCCTTTACCAAAGGAAATTTTTTTTTAAAAAAAAAAAAAAAGGACAACATCATCCATCACCCCTCACTCCCCTCCATGAAACACATAAACACCTATTCTGTGGTCATGGGAGGTGGCAGTAAAGGATGGTTCTGTTCTACAGCCAGGACTTCTTTTTTCTACTCCTAGAGTTAGTAGCAGAGGAAGGAACAAAAGTAGCAATTGTCTCTGTGTCTAATGAACCCATTCATTAGACTTGGCCTCGTTCTGATTTTCACACTGCAGCAGCGAGCCATCACACAGGCAGTTGATTCCAGTCACAAGCAACCCAGACTGCAAAGCACTCAGGGATGTGTGAAGAGAAGGCTTTGGTGAAAACACTTTCTCACAATGTCGGGGGAAATGTAAAAATGGATAATAATTTCAATTATTTTAAAATGATCTTTTCAAGGTAACCACACAGGGAGGGGCGTAAGAAGAACTCATCCTTCATATACAGAAATGATTAATTTTCTTCATACTTTGGAAGTTTGCTAAGACTGTAAAACTTCTCACGAAACAATTTTCCCAGCTGGAAATTAGCATTTGTTGACCATGATTAAGGATATTTAAACTTTGCAGGAAGCTTTGCCACTTAAAGCACTGGATCTTTGACCCACAGGAGGAGTTCGCCCCTCTAGGGATGATTCCATAACTCAGCTTAGATTTACTATTCCAGTTTTCATTGTATTGTGTCACAAAGACTAAGTAGAAGGGGACACTGTCACCAACAGAGTCACCAAGTCCATTCTCAACCAGTCAAGGGATGAACTAGACTTCCAAAACATTAGGTATCAATACCCTGCCATTCATTTCATGGAGTTCATTCTTTTGTTTGGTTTTACAAAATTCTTTCTCCTTCGTGGAAAATTTCCATGCTTAATTTTCTTGCTACTCTTATGACTTTTATTATTTCAAATGATAGAGGGCTTTCAGAATTATTGCTATTTCAGAAATTAATAACATCTTGGCTACAAGTAGGGTAGTAGGTTAAATTCAGGAACCCTGCACAAGTGACTGAAGTCTCTACATAGTTAAAACTAGGGAAAAATTTGACTCCTTACTCTCCTGGCCTACAGGAGAAAATTCCCTGTTAACTTACCCATCTGTACAAGAAAAAAAAGTTAATAGACAAAGATATGACTCAGTCAGTAAGAGTTCTTGTCACAAAAGAATGAGGACCTCAGTTTGGATCCCAGTATCCACATAAAGTTAGGTATGGCCATGTGGACCTGTAAGCTTGCTGAGACTTGTTGCGCCACAAACCCAACTTCAAATTCAATGATAGATCTTGTATCACTGGAATAAGGTAGACAATGATTGGCCAGGACACTTGGTATCCTTTTTAGCCTTCTCTCTTAAACCTATGCTCCCACCTAGGCATGCTAAACCTACCCTCAAATTGCACAGAGATCAGGAGGCCAGAGGTGTCAAAGAAACAAGTGACTAGCCAAGAACTGTTGAAAGCCAACGTGCCTATTTAAAACAATTGAGAAACCAAAGGGATCAGGAACACCAAGAGAAGATGGCCCACAAAACCAATTGACCAGATTCATGGGGACTCACAGAGATCAGGGAGCCTATAGGGCTCTGACCTAGGTCCCCTGCATATATGCTATGGCTGAGTATCTTAGTGTTCTTGTGAGATTCCTAACAGTGGGAGTGGAGGCGGTTTCTGACTCTTTTGCCTACTTATAGAACCCTTTTCTCCTGCTGGATTGCCTCATCCAGCCTTGATGTAATGGTCTGTGGCTGGTCTTATTGTAGCTTGTTATGTCATGTTTGTTTGATGTGCCTGGGAAGTCTGTTCTTTTCTGAGGAGAGATGGGGGTGTGGATCTAGGGTAAGGTAGAGGGTAGCAGTAGAGACTTGGGGGAGGAAAGAGAAGGGAAAATGTGGTTAGGATGTAATATATGAGATAGAAATAACAATAATAAATTGTTTTGATTGTATTAAGAAAAATCTTGCTATATATTTGATCACTTCACAATACAGACATATTTTACCACATGTCTTTAAATCTTGTAGTGCAGATAAATAATTCTATAGAATATAAAATCCTGATCCAGGCAGGGGTGGCTCCCGCCTTTAATCCCAGCACTCGAGAGGCAGAGGCAGGTGGATCTCTGTGAGTTTGAGGCCAGTCTGGATACGAATTCCAGGACAAGCTCCAAAGCTACAAAGAAACCCTATCTTGAAAAAAACCAAAAAAAAAAAAAAAGAATATAAAATCCTGAGCTTCAAGTATTTTGAAAAAATATTATCAGTAAACAAAAATGGGTTGATTGTGGAAAATATTCACAGCCTATATTTTTGTACCCTCATTAACTTTCAACAAAAGTTGGATAAAATTTGCTCTTGTACATTAATGAAGGAGAATTATTTTGTGGTAACTTTTTATTAGAAACAATGAGTGGACAAGAAGAAAAATTAACTGAGTTTCTTAGAGTACAATAGAACAAGCTTGTAGATGGAGATTGTGCATTGGTTTTTTTGGCCACCCAGACCTAAATAATCACATAGAAATTATATTAATTACAGCGCTACTTGACCAATAGCTTAGGCCTATCCTAGATAGCTCTTACATCTTAAATTAACCCATTTTTATTATTCTATGTATCGCCACGAGGGTATGGCCTATCAGTGAGGGTCCAGTGTCTCACTCCTTCTGCAGCTGCATGGCATCTCCCTCACTCTGCCTATCCTCTCTCTATACTCTGTTCAGATTTCCTGCCTGGCTTTGTTCTGCCCTGCAGTAGGCCAAAGTGGCTTCTTTATTAACCAATTATAATAAAACATATTCATAGCACACAGAGGGGAATCCACATCACAAGCTTTCATATTTCAAGTTCTTAAGATGTAGAGTTTTACAAAATCTGTCATTACACTTGCTCATCATGGTGGTTTCTAAAGCCAACAAATGAAATAAGAACACAAAATAGGAAGAGCAGAAACAGAAGACAATAGAGAAGGTGGTGTCCAAGAGCCTTGGAGACATGAAACTGTTATTTTTATGGCCAAAAACATTTCATAAAGATTGGTGATAGTCTAAACTTGCATTCTAACAAAATGTTAAATTCACAAAATACTGCATACCGTGTTTTGTTGGACAACAAATAAACATTTTATTGTGTTACTATTTTTTTTTTCAAGACAGGGTTTCTCTGTAGCTTTGGAGCCTGTCCTGGAACTAGCTCTG
>NW_004949102.1:1664536-1674218 GCF_000317375.1 Microtus ochrogaster | reverse complement strand
AATATGTCAGAGCTAGCCAATAAGAGGCTGAAACTATTGGGGCCAGGCAGTGTTTAAAAGAATACAGTTTCCGTGTAATTATTTCGGGTATAAAGCTAGCTGTGGGGGTGGCCAGGTGCCGGGGACGCAGCCCAGCCGCTCTTACATCAACAGAAATCGAAAGGGAGACAAAAAGAGATGGAGAGACGCACACATGGAGGGAGGGAGAGAAGGAGGTAGGGACCAAAAGAGGGAGGGAGGATATTTATTATAAAAACTCAAGCCAGTTTGGATGTTCACCTTCCTAGACCAGGATGGAGGGGGGAAGACTTTGGACTTTCCATAGGGCAGGGAACCCTGACTGCTCTTCAGACTCGAGAGAGAGGGGGAGAGGAGTGGGGGGAGGGTGGGAGGAGTGGGAGGCTGGGAGGAGGTGGAAATTTTTTTTTCTCAATAAAAAAAATCTTAAAAAAAATTAAAACATGGGAAATGGTAAAAAAAAAAAAACAACAACTCAAATCTCATGATTATATAGAGTCAGTGAGCTGGAGAGCAATGAGATGGTGTCATAATTCCATCCCATAGCCAGAAGCCTCAGAGCAAGATGGGCAGAGCTAGTGGCAAAGTAATAGTTCAAAGGCCTTTAGGTTTGAAACTCAGGAATAACTGATATCTCACTTTGAGTCTGAAGATGAGAAAATAATTATGTCTAATTTCAAAAGAACTTGAAGAAATTCACTCTGGTTGTCAGCCTTTTAAGCTTATCTAGGGATTTATCTAATTCAACGGGGCCCATAACTCCACAGATTGCAATATATGCTCCTCATTTGGTCAGTTTAAGTGGTAAAATCATTCGCCAACAGCCTTGCTGAAACAGTTAGAGCAATGTCTGACTACATATGCAGGGATCCTGTTATCAATCAAGTAGACACATAGAATTAACATCCCAAGTCTAGGGCTTGTCAACTCAACATCCCCAAATATCTTCTTAAATTATAAAAACACTGATGGAATACATAGCAAAGGCACTGGAAGACAGTGATTCCATATTCACAGATGAACAGAATTAGTGTTGTCTAAATGATAATATTATCAAAAGCAGTCTACAGATTTAATATTATCCACATCAAAATGCCAATGGTAACTTTGACAAAATTAGAAAAAGGAAACCCTAAAAATGTATATGGAAATTCTGAATAGTTAAAGCAATCTTAATCAGAAAGAACAACAGTGGAGGCTTCACACAATCCAATTTCAAAATATACAGCCAAGCTATAATAGCAAAAAAAACCCCACATTATTGGTATAAAAATGCAAGTAGACAAATGGAATAAAGTTCTCAGAAATAAACATCCAGTTGTAGTCAACTGATTCCTGCCAATGCTGTCAAAACAAAATTTGGAGAAAAGACAGCCTCTGTAACTAAAGAAACTAAATATAGAAGAATGAAACTGGATTCATATTTCTCATGCTGAGCAAAAATGTACTCAAAATGAGTCACATACCTTAATGTAAGACATCTAAAACTACTAGAGAAAATACCTCAATCTAATGACAGAAGCCGAATTTTTTTAATAAAACCCTAACATCTTAGAAGACTCCTCCCTCATAATTTAATCGCATTATTTAATGACTTTCACTTCCAATGCCATAGCCCTTGGTTTTAGGATGAAGTTAGGGGAATAAAAAATTAATATCACAGCAAGGCATTGAAAATTAATATCACAGTATTGCTCAGCATTGTAAAGTTCAGCTGAAGGTATAAAATAATGGAATTAATGATTACTGTATTTCAGGATATTCAGAAAAGCAAGGCATAGGTGGAGAGAGTGTGATAATCGGTTTTCCATTGTTGTGACAAAATATTTGAGAAAACTGTTTACCAGAAGAACATATTTATTTGTTTTCGTGGTTTCAGAGGCTTCAGTCCATGGAAAGCGGACTTCGTTGCTCCAAACCTGTGATAAGGGAAGAATATCAAGGCAGTGGGAGTGTGTGGAGGAGAAAGCCAATCACTTCACAGCTGTCAGAATACACAAAGAGCATAAAGGGAAGACTGAAGGATGAGACATACCTTTCAAAGCCATACTTCTGTAAGCTACTTTATCTCTTAATAGTCCATCAAACTATAACATTGTAGCCCTCATGTTCCAACCACCTCTCAGAATTCCATCCACTGGCAACCAGGACCTTAACCCATGAGCATTTGGGGATACTTTATATTCAACCCATAACAGATGGGAGTGTATTTGAATTAAATATTTTGAGGAATACGATCTGAGTGAGTGACAGTAACATAAGTGACCTTCACTATAAAGGAAAAGATAAAAGACTAGCTGATGTGGATTTAAGAAAGAATTGTTATATTCCAAATTGGGGAAATTGTGCAAACGTGTATTCTTGTTAGAAACACCACTCATAAATCTAGAAGCTGAAAATAACAAAAAGGAAGAGAATATAAAGCTTCATGGTTAAAAAATGGGAACAACTGACAACTATGAGCTCTAATGGGAGCCCAACATTTGTCTCCCAAGAATGGCACTTGTCTTTTTACTCCATTCTCCTAGTTGCCTAAAGAGAAAGACCCTGTCCACAGTTTTATATGTGTCAAGCTGGGACACTAGAGAAATTACTTTTACAAAGGTCACAATGGTAGAACAAGGATTTAAAGTCTGGCAATCATGACTGCAAGCTGTATTTTCTAAATGTCACCTTTACAAGTGGAATAAAAAGGAAAGGTCAAAAGAACACAGGGAACACAGGGAGAAGGACCCGGAGGCTGGCACTGTTTTGAATCTGCAAGCTGCCCTGCTCATATTCCAATAAAGCAACCAATAAAATGTTCGAATTCAGGCTTACCCTAAGAATTTAAATTTTTGTGTTTTTCTTTAATAATTTGTCCAGAAAATATTTATGGAGTGTCTTCTATGGAATCAATATGGTAGTGTTGTGGGCTGAAAACCTCAGCAAGTCTACTATTGAGTGTTGTACTGGTTACTTTGCATACATGTTACCAAAAGGTCAAATATTGAGACAGGAAAGGTGCATTTAGACTAATATTTTCAAAGAGTTCAGTCTATGGTGGCTTGAGTCCATGCTCTTCCGGTCTCCTGTGGTCACCACAGCAGAACATCTGAAGGAGAATTTTAGAGGACAAGAAGCAAAGAGAGGAGCATGATGGATCCACTGATAAGCGAGACTCCCGGACGACCCCGGTGACTGCTGCTACTTCTGCCTCTTAAAAATTCCAAGACCCAGGCCTCAAGAAGGAGCCCATATCTGATACAGTCTAAAGGACCAGGAACCAGAAGCTACATGGCTCAGTGACCTACTATAGAACCAAACAGGCCAGGAAAAAAAAGTCAATGAAATGATTCCTAATGAAATTCTGCTATACTTGGAGATTAGAGCCTAACACAGTAGGCATCAGAGAAGCTTCATCCAACAGCTTATGGAAATAGATGCAGAGACCCATCGCCACACATTAAGCAGAACTCAGGGAACCCTGCAGAATGAAGGATTGTAGGAGCCTGAGGGTCAAAGACACCACAGGAAAATGGCCCACAGAATCAGCTAACCAGGGTTCCTAGGAGTTCACAGAGACTGAACCAACAGGGGGCCTGTATGGATCTGATCTAGGTCCTCTGCATGCACGCAATTGTTGTGCAGCTTGACATTCTTGTACGACTCCTAACAGTGGGAATGGGAACATCTTTGACTCCTCTTCATCCTACTGGGTTGCCTCATCCAGCCTTAACATGAGGGGATGTGCCTAGTATGGTTGCAACACGATATACCATGTCTGGTTGATTTCCCTGGGAGGTCTACCCTTTTCTGAATGGAAAAAGAAGGGTGGATTTAGGAGTCATGGATGAGGGACTAGGAAGAGAGGAGAGAGGGGAAATTGCAGTGGGAATGCAATATATGAGAGAAGAATTACAAAAGAAAAAAAAAGATCCAGGAACCTCTGACAGTAGCACTACCATATGTTATCCAAGCCTCCAGCCCATGGGATTGGGGAAGAAACCTCATATTTTAGGCATGACAGTACTTCATTTTATTGTGTTTGTTACATGAAGCTGGCATAACAAAATACCATGGGCTGGCTACTTTCAACAACAGAGAAGGATTCTTTTCAAGGTTCCAGAGCCTACAAACCACAGATAAAGGAGTGAGAAGGGTAGTGGAGATTCTTTTCTTGGCTTACAAATGGCGGTCTTCTCACTACTTCACTCCAAAGTTCAAAGGGATTCAGGCCTACCATATCTCATAACAGCACTAACCCCTCTATATCAGAGTGTTTCCCTCATGATCTCATTTAACCTTAATGCTTCTGTAAAGATCTTGTCTCCACATTCGGTCACGCTGAGCTCACAATGTAGTGCATTTAGTCCATAATACTTATGCTCTTGACCCTACATGGTGATAATTCTTATTATAATTTCTGTTCTATCCACAGATCACAGATGAAACATGGAGACATCATGTACCACACAGATAGGAGAGAACAGGAACCACAATCCATTCTAGCGTATTTCAAGGCATCTGTGTCTGTCTCTCAGAAGGTTCAAGACCATGTCATTAGCTAGGAAAGGGTAGTGTCCCTAAAATTAAAGCAGCATTCCATAATCCTGTTCTTTCACCATTGTATGATCTAGTTGTCATTAGTTTTCCAGATCTCTCCAGAGAGAGCTCTGTTTTTCCCATGCCTAACTTTAACCTTTTCACACAGATTCTAAATCACTCCCTTGCTATTTTTATTGTTTTTTTTTCTAAGTGTATTTTGTTACTCAGGAAATAATTTTTCAGGGAAATGTGATCAGAAGCATGCTATCTGCTAGCCTTTCTGTGAGCCGAGTCAGGCGTTGAAGACACTGTAGTCAGAGCTACGCTTCTGCCTTTCATAGACTAAATTTTAAAATAGGGCTTTAAAATATTTTACCAGTGCTATTCAAGAGCACAAAATCAATTTTCAATGTATTATAAATTGGTTGCTACATTCCCATTAAGTTTATAGGCTATTGATGCCCATTTCAGAAACATGACTATCTAATGGCATGCCTTGCTAGTCTATAAATAAATCCAAATGTGCTTTGAAGTGTGAGGCTTCTCCTTGGGGGTGCAAAATAGCCAGCATGGTCCTAGGGTCAGTTAGCCAGGAACTTCTCAGGTTTTATTTAGTTTAATGTGTCCCTCTGTCTGTCTAAGCTGGCATATTTCATGCCGCAGAGTGCTTATGAGCAACACTCAGGCATCAGTTCTCTCCTGCCACCTTGTGGGGTGAGAAGATCAGATTCAAACTGTCAGCCCTTACACAACAGCTCCCCTCCAGCTGTGCGGTCTCATGAGTCCTGGAAGTTTCTTTTTTTAAAATTCAGATTATATATTACTTTGGAAGCTATTATAAATCAGATAATTTAGACACAAGATTAATAAGAAATTATGACCTCCTAAAAGACCTTTATTTGGGGTGTACGTGTTTCCTTCACTCCGCCAACCATTTGTGTGAGAGATAATACTGCCCCCCCACCACCAACCCTAAATAATGATCTGAGTACAAATTTTCCACTGAGTCAGTTATGGAGATTTGATGAAGATAAAAAAAAATCCAGATATTAAACCTTTGCCACCTAAATTATATCTTTGGGTAATATGGGTATCTTCACTGCAAGGAATTTTGTTAAGTCACTTGCTATTTCAAAATTATTGAAGGAAGTAAATGAGAAGGGTCTGTGCTGGAAATCGGCGATTCTAAATGACTTTTCTAAAACAACCAAGTTTGGTTTCCATGTGAAGCCTTTCTTGGATAGACCTGTTATGACTTGATTCTAAAAGTCCCACAAAAGCTCCTGTATCAAAGCCTGGTGCAACAGCATTGGAGATGGGGGTTGGAAGGCAATGTAGTTATGCAGACTCTAAATCACAGGTAGATGAGTCCATTGACAGAGTGATAACAGGATGGTATGATCCAAAGGTAGTAGAGACTTCGGAAGGTTGGAAGAAGTAGGTAAATGGAGGTGTTCCCTAGAAGGGGGTATTCTATCCTCAGATCCTATTCTAAGTTGCCTAACAACCAAGAGGTAACCAGTTACTCCCCACACACACACACACATCTTCCCAGGATAATCTGCCTTGGTCATGTGCCCAAATAGTGGAATCAGCCAAGTGTGAGCTGAAACGGTTGAGACCATGAACCAAAATGAATCCTTTCCTCCCTTAAATTGCCTTTCTTCGGTATTTGTCAAATGACAGACGTGTAGCTAACAGAGGCTCATTCAGCACACCATGTGAATTCTGGGAAATTATTAAAGGTCAAATTCATTCCAGTCTTGTCCGTCGAACATACTGCAATGAGGAATGCTCTAAGTCTGAACCACTCAATATCCACTAACCCCGTGTGATAAATGGACATCTGCCCTGTGGCTAATGGGCCTGGCTGGCTACATCCTAACATATATTAACTTACCTCACTTAAATTGAAACAGTTCAGTGTCCATTATACTGATTTACAGTTATGTGCCTCATGTGTGTACTTTCTAGGGCTCTGGCAACAAAAGGACTTGAACTGTGTGTTTAAAACAGTGTATGTTTGTTATCTCATGGTTCAAGAGGCCAGAGGTATGGAGTCAAATCATAACCAGTTCCCCACTTTCTAAAGCCAGGAGGGGACAGTCTTTCTCTGCTCTTGCTGTCTTCTGGTATTATTCAGCAGTCTCTATACCACACCTCTGTGTGTTTCCCTGCATTTGGATGTTTTTCTTCCTCCACCAGAAACATAAATATTGCAAAATCCTAATTCTCAAATGAATAGGGTTAGAAGATGAGTTGAGAGTAGGGAGCTTTCCTTGGCCTACTCCTGAGAAAAAATTTAAAAAGAAACTGTGTAAAAAATATTTTAATTAGCATTGAAATCCGAATGTTTTCGCTTCAATTTACAAACTGACAGAGATGCACAAAGCAGCTATTGTCAGTAGAAAATTAAATGGCTTTAAATAAAAGCAGATCTGGGCAATTTCAATCTCTCCTCAAGAGGAAACAGATTAAGCACTGTTCATAGCAAGTTTTAGAACCTGGGGTCAGTACACAAGTAAGCTACAAATCTGAGCCAGGCCTGCAGACTGTCTCCCGGCCCTATCCTCACCCAACTCCACCCTACCCCACTCCCATCACCTCTCTCATGCTGAAGGATAGCTTTCAAGTGTGTATTTTTAGCAAACAGGATAAGACACCACTCCTCATTGCAGCTTGCAGGAAAGTACTGTGAGCAGGGCTGCTGGGTTAAGGATACTCTTAGGTGGGTACTATGGCTCAGGGTAAAGATCTCAGTTTAATAGTCAAAGTTGCCCAGTGAATCACTAGTTTTCTGTCTCATAAAAGCTCAGGCTTTCCAGCATTACACTTCCTAATCTACATAGGCATTCTGTCAAGGATGGATCCTGGCTCTTGGCCTGCTTCCACACACCAAACAAGTCATGAAAAGCCCAGCTAACTGTAGTCTATACAGATGCAAATAAGCAAAAGGGAAAGCTTTGGTACCAGAACTACAGATGAATATGTGCAGCTGTCAATAAATACTGTTTCTCTTACCTGTTCTCTCAAAGATAAAAGACATATTTATTTAACTAAAAATACTGTCACATGAAAACGCGTCAATATTGCCTAATTGTTGATAATATGTGCTTACCATGCATAACTCTTTCTTGTATTAGTTTGGGGTTCAGCTGATCACTTTGCATCCTGCAGCAAGTGCTTTATATGGTTAAATGTTTATCTGTTTATCATTGTTTACAGACAAGCACATTGTAAAATAAGTTGATTAAAATTTCCAAGTCCTTCACTTTTGAAATGCCCTTTCTGTCTTCTTAGAACTTCCTGCCTAAACAGTCTGGTCTGGAGAGAAGAAGGTCAAATTGTGAGGCAGGAGCACATTCTCCAGCCTATCTAAGGCCACGGTCTCGAGCTCCAGTTCCTTGCTGAAATTTCTGTTTTCTCCGGGAACGGGAGCTAAGAATGTTTATTCCATACAAAGATGGCCTGAAACACAAGATACGGCTATATACTGTCACTTTACTGGGATATCAAGATCTGAAGAGACAAGCAGGTATACTGACTAAAATACAGGTATGGACAATAAGATGACACAGTGGGGAGAGGTGCTGGCTGCAAAGACTGATGTGAGCCTAGCCCACAGAACCCACACGGTAGACCTGATATCTGTAGGTTGTCTTCTGACCTCCACACATGTTCGGTGAAATGTTCACACACTTTTTCCCCTCCCTTCCCCACTGAGTCTGTCTGTATGTCTAACTCATTCTCACCTCCTTTCAAGTCAAAAAAGAAAAAAAAAGGAAGGAAATAAGAAAGAGAGAGAAGAAAAAAGAAAGAAAGAAAGAAAGAAAGAAAGAAAGAAAGAAAGAAAGAAAGAAAGAAAGAAAAAAAGAACAGAAAGAAAAAAAGAAAAGAAAGGAGGAAGGATGGAAGAAAGGAGAAAAAGGCATACATTACAATATATCTATGGAAAAGCTTTGAATTTTAATATTGATTCTGCCATTTATCAATATGATTTTTAGTGCATTACTAAATCTCTGTGTCCCCAGGGTCCTTTTTTGTAGAATAGAGGTAATCAGAGAACCTACTTCAAGAGGTCATGTGTCATCGGAGGACACAGAGTCTCCTTCACAGATTCTTCGTTTCAAAATTAAAAAGAACTTAAGAATGGGCAAAATGGTCAGATGATTGATTGGAATTATATCTTGAAAACACCAGAGTGGGTAAACTGGGAATCTCCACAGTCTCCAGAATGAGAGAGAGACACAAAGAAAGGAGACATATACTTTCCGAGAGAGTGGGCAGGCTTAGTAGTGGAAGGCTGTGAGTAGCTTCCGCCACTGGGATTTCAGAGAGAAGGTGTGTGCCTTGAACTCCAGGCGAGTGCCTGAGTGTGGCCCGTGCTAGCAGAAAGGAGAAGACAGGAGCGCCAGGAGTCATGTTTCTGATCAGAACTTAGGAAGCCAGCCGACAAAGTCCCTGCTCTGAGGGAGGGACTTTGCGGGTAATTTTGTACATTTCTGACCAAAAGGAGAGTTACGGATTGTTTTGTTTGTTTTGTTCTATCCTGTTTTTTTTTTATTTTACCTTATGTTACTATTAGTGGTGAAAATGATAATAATGACTGTAGATGTATGTTTGCATTCTAATGAGAGAAAGAAAGGATGTGGATTTGGGTGGATGGGGAAGTGGGGAGGATCTGGGAAAAGTTGAGAAGGAACTATAATCAGAATATACTGCATGAAAAAAATCTGTTTTCCATTAAAAAAAGGAAAACAAAAAAACTGAAAGAAGAAAAAGCACTATAATCCCTACCATCTCACTGTCTCGTTCTCAAAAATATCGTATTTATTTTCACCTTTCAACTGTACTGTTGTTCTTTTTAGAATGTCAAACGAAATTCCCTTAACTCAGTAGGTCCCTGGCATTGTCTGAGGAAGGGAAGTACCTGCTGCCTCGATCAAACGGTGATTAACAACCACTGGCCCTGCCAGCTATACGGGCTATTATTGATCACCAACCATATTTCCATTTGAGAATGTCAACATATTAATATTTATATGTCCCCAAACGAGGAGGAACCTCCTATCTACATCAAAAAGGATTCTACTGAACATTGATCAAGCCATTTGTGCCAGAAGATACTGACATACAT
>NW_004949102.1:1638706-1664436 GCF_000317375.1 Microtus ochrogaster | reverse complement strand
TATATATATTCATAAGTCCCCAATGTGCCTGGTAAGCACGGGCCTTCAAATGGCCCATTTCGTTTCCTTTCTTCCTATCTAGCACCCTTTATCAATTATAAGACAATAAATGTGCCATATTTGGAAAGTGTTTCAGTCACAGTAAGGACTCATAATACTAACGAGCAAGCTTTCAGAGGACACACATGTTCAGAGGACACGGACAGGTGACGGGAATGCTGCTTCACGGCAGGAATACCAACTGTGGAGAGAAAAGCCAGAATATGTTAGTCCAGGGAAGAGGAAAAGTGAGTAAGATGGGAGAACCTTGAACAGCAGATGAGACTGCTCCTGCTAGGCAGATGCTCCCATAACATGAGCTTTCTCAGCCGCTCTTTCTCCCTCCTTGCTGAAAATAGAAAGCTATCGGCTTTTCCTGCTGCACCAGGATCTTTTGAAGTGCAAGGTTTACTCTATAAAGCAGCTTCGGGGGCTGAGTAACTCATCTCTCCCTTTTACTATGCCACAGTGCTTGTGATCAAACAGAATCTGAGAAGACAGAATCTATCCTGTCAAACAGTAAACAAAGAAAGTCTCATAATAGCCCAGTGTTCTCACATAGCCTCAAGCTTTCGCTGTCCTGGAATGCTCTGGGCTTTGGAAAGGCTTTTAACCACCCTGAATGTAAAAAAAGCAACAGTATAGAACAAGGCTGGCGGTGAATGTATTTATGTTTGCTGCAGCCCTCTCCTCTGGTCAGGACACAGTGTCAGCAGCTATGACTACCCAAAGGAGACCTGCACTAGATTGGTCCTATCAGCTGTCAGTCATGGAATGGGAGGGAATCAGTGGACCACATCCCTTCCAAAGGCTATGCAGACAGCTAAGAGTTGCTGGGCTTTGGGGAGGAGGGGAGATGTTCATTCGGTGATGTAGGTGACCACAAGTTACCCATTCAAGTACCCCTGCCACACACACACTTCCATAAGCCTAATTAACCTCAGTTTCACCAAGCTAGACTTAAATGGAGCTGTTTCTTTGGTTTGCTGCTAATGCTCCACTGGGAATGAATAGGCATTTCCCAGTCCTCAGGGGAAGTCATGCAATGATGTCTTATAGAATCATTACGATACTATTAAAGCTTCATTTTAGATGTCTTAGCACAGTTTTGTAATTGGTCATAAGATGATTCTAAAAGGGTCACATGGTAAATAGTTTAGGCTCTGGGGCCATTGAATCTCTGTCTGGAATGTTCTACTCTGATGCTGTAGGGGAGAGAAGTCCTAGACAGCCATCAGGGATGGGTGTGGTGCGCCCCACTGGTGGTATATATAAGGCAGAAGTTGAACACTGGCTTTGTATAACATTTCTCAGACCTCTGCCATGTCATAGTTACCTCCACAGTTTTTATAAAGTGTGTAAGTTTGTATAATGGCATTTATTATAAAAACTAAAAGTTCACTTGATCATTAGAATAAATTAATAATTATTAATAAAGAAAGAAAAGCAATATTACTTTCAAAAAAAGGATACATTGTCACAGAGGTCAACAAGTCCCTTCTGAATGTTCTTGGTCTCACTGACAGAAGGACTCAAAATTAAGTGTAAAGGGAACCTGAGGACTGAGTGTGCCCATGCGTGCGTGCGTGCATGTTTGCGTGTGTGTGTGTGTGTATGTGTGTGTGTGTGTTAAAGAAAAGCAACAAGGTAGGCAAACTAGAAATATTGTAGTTGCCTCTGCTAGAGAGACAGG
Source organism: Microtus ochrogaster (assembly GCF_000317375.1). Taxonomy (NCBI): domain Eukaryota; kingdom Metazoa; phylum Chordata; class Mammalia; order Rodentia; family Cricetidae; genus Microtus; species Microtus ochrogaster. The sequence continues at coordinate 1,662,704 of NW_004949102.1, read as the reverse complement.
AGGGAGAAGAGAAAAAAATAAATCTTCATTTTTAATTTTTTTTAAATAGTAACTTTAGAAGTTTTGCTTTGAACCGTGTATACAATGCCTATCTACAATGTTTCACTTTACCCCATTATTCTCTCCTATTTCTCTCCGACCCCTGCTGATTCTCTTCTTCCCAAGTAGTCCCTTCCCAATTACACCAAAAATATATACACTTTTTAGAGAGTACAAATTAAAATGATGCTTTGGAGGACAGGATGAGCACAGTAGGACAAAAAAAAAAAATGAGGTCCCAGGGCCTTTTCTTCCTTGTGTTTTTTTAGAACATGGCAGAAAACACCTTCCTGTCTGGGTAGCCTTGGCCAGCCAAAGAGGAAGTGTTTAATTCTAATAGCACTTGGTTTAGCCTTGGAGCCCTCTAAGAGCAGCTCCTGGTGGCCTTGAAGGCAGGATGCTGCCAGGAGAGAAAGCGTGGTAAGTGTCCTTCCTCTTCGCTTTGGTTCAAGAAAAAGGAGCCAATGGAATGAGTGTGCTTCACTTATATTTCCTTTTATGATTTCACATTTACTTTATTATTGTTTAGAGACCTTCGTATGTGAAGAGTGGTCTTCCCGTCATTTCCACCCCAGCTCTGTAGCCCAGAAAGAAGAATTAAGAGCATCTCTAGATTGCCATTCGCTGTTTAGTTATGCAAACTCTGGACCCCTGCAGCGGCTCATCTTAGCCTCACAATCAGTCACAAGTGTTCTGTGGACCCTTCTCTGTTCCTGAGAGATCTGAACTGTAACCTAGCCAGACGTTTGAGAGGGAAATACAACCGGATCGAAGAGTTCTCATTATAACGTTTGAAATATGCCTCCATTTAAATGTTTTATTCTCTGATTTCCTGCCACCTAGGGTATTACTGACCACCAGTCAAGCTGTCTGTCTCAGACAGAGTTGGTGTATTGTCATTCATGTCTTAAACAGCATCTGGGGAGGAGATGGGCACTGAAAACACTTTCTTCCCCCCAAGCCATCTCCTATATTCAGCAGTGTCACTGAGTAACCCACTGATAACCTGTCTCCAAAGAATGAACAATAAGGAAAGAGTAGGGTGGACAGGAGGAGTTATCATAGAACACTCACAGAGCATGTGCAGAGGCCTTGTGTTTAATATTCAATGCTGAAAAAGAGCCTTCAAATAATTATCATTATTAAATTTATTCTAATAATCATTATTTATTAGAATCATTGAATTTAATCATTATTAAAATTATTCTAATAAAAATACTAACTGAAGCTTGAGGAAGATTTAGTGCTACAGATGAAGTTCAACAGGCAAGCTAGTCGGTGTTGTTATGGGTTCGCCCATCAATTCCCTCCACCTTAGACAAGCAGCTCCTGTTCTACATCCTACCTATCTTATGACTGTCTCATGTACCTGCTGCTTGCTTGGAATGCCGGCCCCTGTCTTTTCACTCAGTTGATGCTAAATCATCGATCAAATATCAACTCAAATCTTCTTTCCTTGTTCCTCGTAGCCTAACAGGCCAGTCCATGGATGTGCTAGTCATAAATGCTGTTGCATGTGGGCTGACAGATGGATTGTTTCTTGGCTTCTCTGCTGTTCTGCCTTCTCCTGAAGTCAAGAAATCAGTAGCTCACACTGTTCCTGTGGTAAGCTATAGTTTAGAATTAAATGTCTCTCAAAGGCTGAGGGGGTGATGTTGGGAGTTTGGGAAATAGGAGAAGGATGGAGTCTCATAGAAGAGCTTCCAGTTGTTAGAGTCATCCCTTGACATGGTTATTGGGACCCTAACCCTCCCCTTTCTGAGCCTTTCTTTCTACATCCTTGCTGTACAACTCTTCCTAACCCACCCGACCCCCAACACACTCTTAAAGAGCAGACTCACCAAGGACAAAACACAACTGGATCAACAGACTCAGATGGAAACCTTCAAAACCTGGCATCTAAAATAAATATTTCAGGACTGGAGAGATGTCTCAACACTTACTGCTTTTGCAGAGGACCTGGGTTCAGTTCCCAGAATAGTTTGCAATCCTCTATAACTCCAGGTCCAGGTGATCTAATGTCTTCTTCTGACTCCTGTGGGAATTAGACGTGCATATACATATGTGTAAGCAAAATCCTTATTCTCATAAAATAAAAATAAGAAATACTTTAAAAACATTTTTATTGATTTCTTGTGGATTTCATATCATGCACCCCAATCCCACTCATTTCCTATTCCTTCTGTATCTGCCCTCCACTCTTGCAGCATTTCCCCTGCCAAAAGAGAATTTTAAAAAAAATAAAATTATTAAATAAATAAAAAAACAAACCACACTTCACTCCATCACCTCTTTATTCATCTTAGTGGCATCAGGAGCTATCGTGTGTCACACAGTATACTAAACAACCTTACTAGCAAATGTTCATTACAATGAGTTGTTGGTCTCATTGAAGGCCTCTGGCTTCTGGCACAGTATCAATACTGGACCCTCACCAAAACTACTCTCAGAGACTCTGTTGTTACACTGAGTCATGGAGATCCTATGGCTATGGTTTCACAGGATCAGTCCCTTCGTGTGCTCTAGTAGGTCATAGATGGAGTAGACATTGGGGTGAGCCAACTCAAAGCCCTGGGTGTGGGCCTGGGTTGGTAGCTGAGTTGATTAGCCCATGCCTACCTTGAAATGTATCTGCTCAGGTGAGGTGTGGATCCAGTTCTCCCATGCCCATGGTGAGGGTGGGACTATCTCTCCTGAGTGCAAGACCAATTCTCTCATGAGGGTTGGGGCCAGCTTTCCAGTTGCAGTGGCCAGAAAGGGTCAGGGTTGACTCAGCACCGCTCTCAGATTTCAACAACATGGTTCACATGGCCCTGGTGGTACGGACATCAACACAGACCCCAGCTACAGCAAGACCACAGAGTGATGACCATCAGCGACAACATGGCCCCAGATATAACCATGGTCCTGTGTGGTGGCACATGCAACTCGAAACAGTATGGCCCGAGCAGCAGCACAGCCTTTGGACACCAACATGGCCACAGGTGACATTCCAGAACCCAGGCATCTGTATGGGCTTTGGTGGCAACATGGACATCAACATAGACCTGGCTGCACTAGGACCATGGATCCAAACATGGTCCTCAACAGCAGCCATGGCCCAGATGTCACCATGGTCCCAAGTGGCAACACAGGTCAACCAGATCAGTATGGCCCTAGAAGCAGCATGGCTTTTGGACACAAACCTTGTCTCACCTGGAGGTCCTGACCCTGGGTGGCTACGCAGCCTTCTGTGGTTGCAGGAGCCTCAGATGTCAACACAGATTCTGACTTACTATTATAGACAAGGCTAGACACCCAGATATGGCCCTTGACAGCAGCTCAGACCTAGATGTCACCATGGCCCCAGGGAGAAATACTTTTAAAAACAAATATTTCATCTTAAAAGTTGATTTTGTCAAATATATAATGAGAAACTAACAGACATAGTCATATGTATATAAACATACATATAATCAATCACTTCATTTATATACACACACACACACACACACACACACACACACACACACACACAAGCAATTCTGGTTGTTTCTTATTTTATTCTTAAAATCAGTTTTACTTGATCTCCCAGACTGTCAATTTATGTTCTAGTAAGATGAAAAGTTGCTGGTCTCAAGAAAATACTTACCTGTTTTGAGTGAGTTTTGCTTCATTGAGATAGACAGACAGTGATTTTGTGCAGGCTCAGCTCTCGCCATGTCTTCCTAGAGGTCATCATCTGTGAGTATCAGGATTTTTTCCTTTCTTTGTATTGCATGCCATCCAACGAGAACAGAAACTCAAAACCTTTTAATAAATACATGATTCTTAAAATAACCATGCCTATACTATATGTAATAATTTTACTCCATGCAATTGTGCTGTATGAATTTCAGGAAACTGGTGAGTTAAAAAATAAAATTTCTTTAACTAACGTGACTTAGAATTCATTCTGCCACTAACTAATCTGTCTTCTGGGTGTCTCATCTATGATATGTGAATGAACTACGCAAGAGATTTTACTCAAATTATAACACAGGAATTCATCCAACATCTCATATAGTCAATAGTACATAAATATGCATCATTTTCATTAGTGTGACAAACATAATTTGAATGTTACATGGTCCTCATGAAGATGAAGAGAAATGATCTGCATATTAGAAATACTTCAAAAACAAGCGAGAAGGAAAACATGGTCCTACATACCATCTCATCTTAAAGCAGGACACCATTTCTTTAGCACAGCCTTCTGCATCCACGTAGTAAAAATCTATTGAGGAAATTAGAAAGTAATTATTTAATAATAAACCTAAATTCAAACATAAAACTATAAAAAAACCATTGATCTAGGGCAATATAAAAATAAAGGGTGAAAATAAATAAATGATACTTTGTTGACATTCTAACAAGCATTGTTTCCATGAGAGGTATATTTTCAAATAAAAGTGTCTTCACTACCTACAAGTGTTCACTCACTATTGCTTCTCAGTGAGGTTGAGGCATCCTAAGTGCTCCATCTATAACTGTGCATGCCCACACCGAATCTGAGAAGGCCTTGCTTCCCTTTCTGTACTCCATTTTCCAGAGCACCTAGTACTTTTTTGCGTTTTTCTGCTACTTGGTTATTACAATTCATTACGCATCAGCCCACTACAGTCTCCAAGAACACAGACCTTTCTCTCTTCTCATGAAAACATTTCTACTGTCTAGACCAGTGCCTCCCTTGTATCGGAAAATCAATGCGTGCACGCTGAATAAAACAGAATTAGGAATGATGTAGTTATGAACGGCCTTCTAATAAAAGATTCTAACTCCAGAGAGAGTGGAAAATTAGAACGCTGTTCCGCCAATGGAGCTGGTTAGTTCCCACACAGCACACTAATAGTTTTAAATGTTCAAGAATTACATTATCTATCGTAATTAATAAAATTCAGATAAACTAAAATTCTTGAGTTTTGTTGTTGATGCAAGCACAGCTGTGAGTTCATAACTGCAGTGGTCTTGTTAGGTGCAAAGATACTGACTCTTACAATATTTTGGCCTCCTCTTTTTGGTGACCCCTGAGCCTTGGAAAAAGACACAGTATTCAAAGGCAGGAACTTGAACCTATGGCTTACTACTGAGCTGTATTTTCAGACAGAATTACATATTTAACATAAATTTGAGATCTTGGAGTTTTTCAATTAAATGATTTTTTATTTTTATGATTTTTGTTTTTCTGTTCCAGAATTTCAAGGTCATGTAACCAGTCATTTTGAAGGATATTTTAGTATTGATGACCCTTCCCAGCTTTGACATGTTTAAATTGGATAAATGTGTTCTTATATACTTTCAACAAAATGAATGAGAATGAAAAATAAGATATAACTAATGACAGAACCTTGCTTTATTTATTTTTTCAGTCTTGAAGCTGGAATTGACTTAATCCTATATGGTACCTATTTTATAACAGTGATTTCAAAGATGTATAAGAAACTTGTACAATATTCATTGCACTAAGTGTACATTATGATTCTGTCATCCCTGATATTTAGTAATTTTACTTGGAAAAGTAAAAAGGAGAAGCAATTGTGACTCTTGTAATCGGGTTATTCATTCTGAAATCAAACTATTTCTTAGTTATTTTTGTTTTTTGACAAGAACCTATTTTAGTATTAGCATAATTTATATTCTCATTTTTTTGAAAAAAAAACATGGAAAACATCCTCCTCAATGAACTTTCTTATTATAGAAGTTAGAAATCATCAAGGCTCCGATAAGCTTTCAACTGAGAGTTCTGGTTGTTGGTTACAGATGTGCGACCCCTGCCCAGAACAATCGCCAAGGTGGGCTCCTCTGTCCCGGGAGTGTTTCTAAGCAGGAATAAGCGTCAAAACCAAGTGAGGAGTTTTGTATTTTAATTTGGTGGCTGCTTTGTTTTTATCTGGAGCCATCCTCCATTCCTCAGACTTAGCAGACAAGAAGATGGGTAGGAAAAGCCTCAGGGGATTCTAATGAGCAGCAGAATTTGGAGACCACTTTTTCTATGAGACATTTGGGAAGACCCAACATTACCTAAGGGTACCAGGAGGAGGGGAGCCAGCACTGTAAGATACAGTTTGTTAAAGCAAAGTTAAATATTTATTGGACTTTCTCCTTTATCTTTTACCTTTCATAATGAAAGCTGTTAAGAGCTACCTGCTCAGCCACTAGCTTGACAGCTAAACTTTCCCCTTCTTCCTGCTTTCCTGAGCAGGGCATTGTCAACACAGCAATCACTTCTTCAGTGACTGCCCGGGTGGTAACTGTGGCAGGCTGAGGACTTTGAACACTACATAGCAACCCTAAGAAAACTCCAGTCTAGCCCAGCAGGCACAGGGGCTGTGGAAGGGGCTATGACTCCTGCTTGTTGTGACTAGTTCACTCAGCTTTCACTGGTCGTCCCACAGCAATCTCCAGCTCCAAGAGACTTCCCTTCAGCTACAGTGGATATGACAAACCTTGGAAATTTCTGCAGGATCTCACCTAAAATCGCCACAGATGGTCCTCCCCACCCCACAGCTATTGTCATGGGTTTCAAAGGTATAGAACACTTCTAATCACTTGACATAAAACTTGATTCACAGAATGAAGGCTATGCACATGCCCTGCTTCTGATTGGTGGAACTTGCTGACACTCAAAAACCTGCCCTGACAAGTTTGCAACTGTTTAATCCCCTTCTTTTTCAATCTCCCAAGGCCAGTACCGAAGACTTCTCTCTTGTGCACAACCCTGACCAAAAAAAGGAAAAAAAAAAAACTTCTTCAAATGGTCTTTTAAATGTCCATTGGGGATCTAGACCAAAGACAGAGTAGGGTAAGCTGCCTGCCCAATGACCAGAAAAATCCACAAGGTTTCCAGTCCCAAGCACCCACAGAAACAGGCAGTTTGAGAGTGACTCCCAAGACAGTCACAGGGCCTATAAGCTCTTCCATCCCTTAGCATCAATAAGGCCACTGAAGAGCTAGAGTGAGCACCTAGTATGGAGACTAGAGACTGCAAAGAGTTACAGAAATGCTGGCCAGGTGAGCAGTGGCAGAGAATAGAGACTGCAACAAGAAAAGGCCAAGAAAAGCCAAAACAATGAAAGGTAAGATGACAAAGGACTGAACAGGATTGCTGACTGTGGCCACTAGAAAACTCCAGCATGCCAAGGGAAGAGTGGGGAGTCTAGCAAATCTTGGAGTTGGGATAGTACTTAGTTGCTTGGAGAATGATCATCAGTGCTGTGAAATAATCTTTATCTCCACTGAGTGAATATATGTTGCTATGGTGACTGAACAATAACTGAACAGGATGAAGTTATGAAGAGAAAGTCAAACTGAGAATGATGGGATGAGGAAGGGCAGAGTGAGAGAGTCTCCAGCCAGATGGAGAACAAGTGTGGCATACAAAATAAAGTAAAGGTAAAAGCCAAGAGGCTGGGGGCAGCACATAAATTAACAGAAATGGATTAAGTTGTAAGAGCTAGTTAGTAACAATCCTGAGCTATTGGTCGAGCATTTGTAATTTATATTAAGCCTCTGAGTGAGTATTTGGGAATACATAGTTGGGATAGGGAAATTCAACTTACACAATACCATTCAGCTTCTAGAGCCTCAAACTCAAGCACCTAGAATCATAGGTCTCTGACCTTGAATGTCTAGGATCCTAAGTCTCTCTTTCTCAAATCCTAGAGCTGTAAGCCTCTGGGCTTGAAGGCCTAGCCCCATGTGCAACCCCAAGAGTGCTGTTCTTGCCCACCATCATTTCCATCCAAACACGGGAAAGGCACTCACAGTTACTGAGAAACATATCTATATTTGTTTTACTTATATATGATGGGTCATTTAGAAAGACAAATGATGACTCGTATATTTCACAGATTCTAAGAAACTTCTTACTTTAATACTTTATATTGGGCTGCATCTTATGATAGATGGACTTTCATGGTTCAGTTGAGAACGGTTATTGCCTGTGATCTTTATGATGTTTAAAATGACAGTGACTCTTACATTGATGGCATATTAGATTTGGAGAAATATAGTTAATGCGAATACTAAATTTTTTTCATTGTTCTTTATATTCGCAAATTTGTCTTTCATCTTTAAGATTATACAGACTTTGGTCACACGGAAGAATCAACTGTGAATGTGTATGTAGAGCTACCCCTCCTCCCAGGACAACAGAGCGAACCACCACTCTCTTTCTATTATAAGAAAAGAACAGTAGTGACTAGGATGCTGTGGTAACAAAAAAAAAAATAGAAGGAAATCTGTGAGCAACTACAGGACATTCTGAACTCTCAGCTTAATGTGGTCCCAGAGCCATTTCAATGATATAATTTGAAAATTATTCTAAATATATTAAAGCTCTTGTTCCTATATAACAGTCTTTATTTTCTTGCCTTAGGGAAAGCTTCTTAGTAGAAGTTAAAGCTGTAAATGCACAGAATAAAGAAAAGTCGACTCTTGTCCCACGTCTGCCCATGAAAGTAGCATGTGCAGAAAAACATGTCACAGCCATGTCAGGGCAAAACCTGTAAACTGCTGGCGTGATCCCATTAACTGCATAAAAATAAAAATTGAGGCTCACAGAGGAATGTAGAGAGAGCATGGAGATACAGAGGCATGGCTCAGTTCAATGCTTTTAACCGTCATTAAATGCATTTAACCATCATGCAGCGGATGGCCTGATGTCCACACATGGTAAGCAACATCCTCGACTTGAGAAAGTCAATGCTTTTAAAGTATATTTACTTTATTTCAGTATTCTGGAAAACTATATTATCTTCCTGCTCCATTCCATAACTCCATTTCAATGACAAGTCTGGGGTTTTGTTTTCTTTTTATAGAAGTCCAGGTTTGTCTTCTTTTCTTTTTTCAGCTAAAGTGTATTTGACCTTGGGAAAGAAGTCTGGCCTCAAGCATTTCCCTCTTGCTCTCTGACAATTATTCAAAGAGACAAAAGCAAAACAGAAACCAATTTAAGTTTCTTTCTTAAGACCATGGCACAAACCCAAACAATGATCAAATCTTGTGGTGATCTTGCTTTAATAACCATTAAAAGAAATCTAAGTAAATAAATCTATATCAGCCCCAAAATACAGAGAAATCTCTGAGTATAGAGTCCAAATCTTAATACAAAGTAAACTTGTATATGTGATAGAAAATGACATTTTATTCAACTTTCTCCTCAGTTTGCCCTCAGTCTAAATATGAAAAATAAAATAATAAATATAATCATGCTATCATATAAGTGGTATTAATGTATTTATCAATAAAAAGATTTTTTTAAACAGAACAAAAATACCCTACTATTGTTATGGGGAAAAAGATCATCAACCAATACTGCAATTGAGGAATTTGGAACTAAGGTAAGTGTGATTACCTGTATTCGAACCCCCAGCACCACAAAACAGGAAAAACATGAAACAAGAAGAAATCATATCACAAGAGATTGACTTCATCACAAGAGACTGAAAGAAAAGCATGATGCCAGACCCAGGGAAATTTGCTTGATGGACACTTTCCTTGGACAAGTAGCACTCCAGGCATTTATCAACCAGTTCTCTACTGTGCGGTCTATGCATGTCTCTCAGTGATCGAGGAGTGGCTTGTTATATAAACCACTACACACGTTAAAATGCTATCCGTTACTTCAAGTGAGCCAGCTATTGGTGAAACAGTGTGAATAAAATCTTACAAAAATAAAACTGAGGGGAGAAGGCAGGCACAAGTCAGCACACAGAATGATTTTATATAGACACCTGTGTGCAAAGCAAGAAGACATGTGTGTGGAGATAAAAATACATAATAACTTCGATGAGAATGGGAATGGGCAATAAATACAAGAATTTTTTAGTTATTCTTATTTATACGTGTGTATGCCTGTGTGTGTGTGTTGTATATAAGTGTGTAATTGAGTGTAAGTGTGCTCATGCTATAGTTTATGTGTGGAGGCCTGACCACAGCTTTCAGAGTCAGCTCTCTCCCTGCACCTGTAGATGCAGATTCTTGCTTTTGCCATGATGCAAACTCCAGACTACTCCACACTAACTGACCTTCAAGTTTCCAGGCTAAGGTCCTGTCTGCTTTGCATCTCACAGTGGGAACGCTGAAACTACACATGAATAACACATTATCTGACTGGTTTACTGAGTTCTGTGTTCAAAATACAGGTCACGAGGCTTGCACATCAAATGTTTTTAACCACTGAGCGATGTCACCAACCCCAAGAACCTCCAACCATAAAATTATTTTTGTTGCTACTTCAAAGTTGCAATTTTCTACTATTATTAATTGCAGTGTAAATATATGGGGTTTTGATGGTATTAGGCGAGTCGTGTATAAAAGGGTCTTTCAACCCCTCAAGAGAATCACGACCCAAAAGTTAATCTAAAGAATCATTGATTTCTAGTTAAATTGATAACAGAACATGACTACATACATATCTGTTACTGAGGTCATTTGTTAGTAAAGAAATCTTACGCCAGAAAAATTAGCTTTTATTTTTAAGTAATGAAAAAAAAATATCAAGTGGCGTTTTAAGGAGCTTTAAATTTTATTGTCCTTTCTTGTTTTGTTTTTCATAAAATGAAATGTAGACATTCACTGAAAGTGTCTTAAGGACAAAGAGGAAGGGAAGACAGAATGCATCTGTCATTGTGTGACGTCTTGCTCCCTCTGTTTCAATAACCTCTAACTTCCACTACATATAACACCCATTGAGCTTATATTTTCCTCAGCCAAACCTTGGAAACCTCCGCTTACTCATTTCCACCCCAACTCCTCTCATCCCCAACTCTGTTCTTTCTGCCTACACTCACTTCATTTTATTGAGGCTAAGCTCTGCCTCTTGCAATTTTAATTTTTTGGTGTCACTCTCAGTGTCCGGATGGAGGAGGAAGGTAGAGAAGAGCACAATATAATTAAGACATAGATATGTCTGGAAGCAGCAATGATTTCCTTTTGCTTTGCTCAATACTGTTTTGCACAGTGCTGAGCATCAGGAGCGGGTCTTCACATAATATTGTTATTATAATAACCATGTTTTTTCTATTTGTTTGTGAGTCTTGATGTCTTACTACACTGTTATGGCAAGCCTCATACCCACAAGCTTAGGATAGCTTCTAACTCATGGAAATCCTCCAGTTTCAGCATCGTGAGCTCCGGTTCTATAGGCACATGCAATTGTACCTGCATGACCTTTACCCTGTGAATCATAAAGATATTGTACTCTTCAGTTTTACAGTCTAATATTATTTTTATATTCTTTTAGAAGAAAGAAAGTTAATTTTTATGGTCTTTTCAGACAGGCCCAAGTTAGACTAATGCTTCAAAATGAAAATGCAATTTAGAGCATGTGTTCAATGCTTCTCAGATTTTATGTGTTTTCTGAATGAATATCATTTCCCCATTGCCTTCAGCATCCTCTCTCCATGGTGTAAGGTACACTAAGACTTTCCTCCCTCTTCCCAGCCTTTTCCTTGAATTGCTGCATACAATCCTATAAGGCAAAGACCACATGGAGAAAGCATTGTCTCCTGTCACAGAGCAATGGGCGTTTGACACTGTCACTTTTCAGAGATATCAGGTAAGAGTGGTTTCTGCAAGTGAGTTGGTGCCCTTGAACCTGCAGTTCCGGTGGATTTACAGAGCGAGGAGCAGAGTCTTCTGTCCCCAGGGAGTGTGGATCTCATTCCAGACTACAAGGGACAGTGCAGAACCATTAGAATTAACTGAATCAGATGTTAATGGTGATGCCAAAGGGATCATCCTCCCAGATCTCAATCCTGGCATCAACCAGGTTGTCTTACTCAGTAAGAGAGAAAGGACCTAGCGGGACCACAACTGGTTCTCCAGGTGTCTGAGCTGGGAAACTGGTTCTAGCTGGCCACGTCAGTGCGCTGGAATCCTTCTCTGCTGTCTCTACTGTTGGGTTTCCTTCCTTCTTCCTTTTTGTTAAACTTGTTTCAACAACAGAAGCTAATCCTGAACAGTTAACTGAAAGACAGCTTTCAATCTGAGACAGATTTTTCCTGGATTTTATATTAAAGCTTTTAGGATGAATTATATCATATTTTCCCCTAGCTATTAAAATATAAACTTAGTAGCCATGGATGGTAGTTTGAATATAATTGGTCCCCATAAGCTCATAGGGAGAGGTACTATTAGGAGGTGTGGCTTTATTGGAGCTCTTTGAGGTTCCCTTTGCTCAAGTTACCACCTAATGTCACAGCCCACTTCCTGTTGCCTTGTGATTAAGATGTAACTGGCAACATGTTGACTTGCCACCATGTTCCCCCCATGACGGTAATTGACTGAACCTCTGAACTGTAAGTTGCCACCTAAATTAAATGTTTTCCTTTTTAAGAGTTCATAAGAGATGTGGTCATCCCATTTTTCACCCATGCATCAACACCTGAGGTATGTGAGTCAGCTGACCCTACATCAGAAAGGTGGGAGAGCTCCCCCTGACCACCTTCAGCTGCAACACTTAGGAGAGCAGGCCCTGCACCCCACCTGGGCAGCACAATAGAGCCAATCCCGTTGGCAGAGGTGTGGGTGAGCCAGTCCTATTGTGAGCATGGAAGAGCTGACTCTATTACTCACCTGCCATGTGGCAGCATGGGCAGAAGAGAAATATCTCCCACCCCTACCCATCAACACGTGAACCAGGTGGGAAAGCTAGCCCTGAGATCATATGAGCTGGAGAGCTAGTCTTGCCCCTCATGTGCTGCAGCATTGGATGAGAGTGGCCTCTACGCCAAGTCTGAGCAACACTGTAGAGCTGGCCCTGTAGGTGTAGGTGTAGGACCCTACCCTGAGGACACGAAAGCAGGAGAACTGGCCCCATCCCCTTCCTCATGGCTGCAAAGGGTGAACTCACCAAGACAATGCAGGGAGCTCACCCTGGTGGTGAGGACAGGGGAGAACTGGCAGACAGACCAACCCTGCAACTACCCAGACCCAATACCAGGGTTATGGGTTGGCCCACCCCGTACATTCACCCCACCATTGATCTGCTGGAGAATGTGAAGGGACTTGTACTGCAGACCCAAGGCTTCAGGATTTTCACAACATAGGGCAACAATAAGATAACCAAGAGGAGTTCCAGTGAGGGGCCAGCATTGATGGTGTAGCAGGAACCAGAGGCCTCAAACCGGACCAAGGACTCTTTGCAATGAGCACTTGCAAGTAAAGATACAGGGACAAAGGGTATATGAGTGACTCCTGTGTCACACTACAGCTTCCATGATGAGATTTCCCCCACTTTTTTATTTTCTATTTTTTCTCTTTAATTTTATTTGGGGTGGGGGGCTGCAAGAGCAGAGGGCAGATACACAGGAACCGGAAATGAATGGGATCGAGATGTGTGATGTGAAAGACACAAAGAATAAATAAAAAGAAGGTTAAAAAAAAAGAAAGAGCCGTAGTCACGGTGTCCCTTTTTAGCAATGGACACCCAAACTAAGACAGTAGCTCAGTTGTTTAACTCTGTGGAACTTTTTAATGTCTCAGTTTCCTAGTGAATGTCTGAGTGTTTGTATCCCTACCAAATTCCTATGCTGTGATCCTAACATTGAGGGTGCTGTTACTAATTTTCTTTAGAGATGCTTAGGTCTTGATGGCACAACTTTGATGAACTGCACTAGTGGTATAGAAGAGATGCTTCTGTGAGCAGAAGATGCCCAAGATTGAATTTGTTGTCATCCTGACCTTGGACTCTCCACCCTCCAGAAACATGAGAAACCAATCTCTGTGGTTTAAAAGGCACCCGATTTTATAGTACTGTGATACAGTAGCCCAAAATAGAGTAGTCGATACTATTGTGTCCTCTCTGAGCCTGGGGAAACACAAAAGGAAAGGAAACAAAAGGCCTTTAGATAAAATTACCTAATCCAACAAAGAGTACAGTCTTTGCTGAAATGGATCCTTACTATAAAATGTGTCTGGGGATCAGCACCTCACAACACATCTGCATCCCCGTGGCCCTGCAGCAGTATCACCGAAGCCAAGAGAGCAAAACACAGTTAATGTCTGGTGACAAAAAGAATAGGGAAATGCTGTCCTTTCCAACAGCATGGAGGAGCATAGGCACTATGCTAAGTGCAGTAATGCTCACACATAAAGACAAGGACACCATGATCTCACTTATATACTATGCTTCACATGGTCAACCTCATATGAGCCAAGTACACAAGGTTAGTTGCCCAGGATTGGGGCTGAGTAGTAAGGTGAAAATAGAGATACACTGCTTGAAGAGTATAAAGTTTCAATCATGAAAGATGAGCAATCATTTCTGTAATCTAAATACAGAAAAGCGACTATGACTAATAATGTATTGCACCATACGCTCGAACTTTGCTAAACAGATCTTAAGTTTTATTTATGACAAAATTGGCAAATGAAAGGATGATTATTAGCTTGATGGTGATTAATTTGTAACACATACATATAACAAAACACAAAATTGCTTAAATATATATATATGAATTTTATTCCATTATATGTAATACAATATACAATGAATGCATAAAATATATATATATGTATATGAATTTTATCCATTACAAATCCAGGAAGTGGGTGAGAGTAAAGGTAAAGGTAGAAATGAACCAGTTAAGAGGCTACTCCAAAGATGAGACCAATCCACAGTAAGGTTAGGGGCAGCAGTGATGGCAGAAGTAGTCATTGTCTAAATGGCCTCCACGATACCCTCCTAGACTGGATGTGCAGTGTCAGGAAGCTGTGAAATGAAGCTGGACTTCAGGGAGCATGCCTGTAGTACCAGCTACTGCTCAGGCTACAGGGTAAATTCAAGGCCACCTGGGAACTCAATTAGGATCCTGCCTCAAAATGAAAGAAAATCAGGATTGGGCATGTGTCACCAGGGTTCAGTGCTTGAATAGCAAGATCACAGCTTTAGATTGTGTCCTTGGTACCGCCAAAGAAGGAGGACTTAGAGCTCAGCAGAGCTATTACCACCAATTGTATGAAAGAATGGAGGAGAGTGGGGCCAGGAAATGTATGAGGAGCTAAGTCTTTGGTGTATTTCATCATTTCCTTATGAAAAGGGACCAACTTACAAGCTATCAAGTTACAAATCATCTGTGAGAAAGAAACCGCTACCCAGATGGAGCCATTTTCTGATAGCTTAGAATGTCTGAATGGCCGACAGAAGACATCCCATTTAATTTTAGGAGATGACTTTTATACCCTCTGAAAACAGAGATCTAAGGAAGATGAGTAATCTTGGCCTCATGGTGACTTCCAGATCTACAGACCATATTCTACACAGGTCTCCCGTCCTAAGGCACCTAGGCAATTATTGATGAAATTAGAGGAAATTATTGATGATGATGATGATGATAAAGTAAAAGCAGGGTAAACAGTAAATTACAAATTTCCTCTACAATAATTTTAGTAATAAAAATTTAGCTAGCAATTAACGATCATTCTACCGTATTTCTTGTAGTAGTTTTATAAGGGTGGTCCCTAGACTTGTGGGAGACTACATCATGCTATGATTTATCTCATGTAAATGGTGTCATGCCTTATGTTTTTATGGATGAAGGAGGTTGAGATGGTCAACATTTACCCAGTTCTGCCGCACTCAGTGTGCAGACTAGATTTTAATCTCACATTGCCTGATTCCACAGTCTGCCTCACTTAGCTGTGACAAGAGAACAAGTTTAAAAACTGAAGAGTAAAACTGCTGCTTTTAATCTGTTTCAGTGTGATCTGTATGCAACATTTGATGCACTTACAAAATTCCTATAAGCACACCTTAAAATGGACTGTATTACTATGGAGTTGGGGAGTCTGTCGGATGGTTGCTTCATCTCCGTCAGGGTCCCTAATAAGGAACCTATTAGGAAGATCAAGATTCTTATTTGAAAAATAATTTCTGGTTCCCACAGAAAAAAATAGTTACCACATTTATTATTCATTGTCTTTATTCATTCTCACGTATATTGGAATAGGTTGCTAACATTGTTTGGATAGAGTCAGCACAGTGACTTTTATCTCAAGGACTAAAATTTTTATCTTTTTCTTCTATAAAAGTAGTGTGCTGCAGCAGAACTGATGCATTTTAAATGTGCAAGGAATGGGTTTTGTTAAGTGTTTTCACCAGTCTCCCGTCAAGAATCAAACAGCTCCAGGAGTCTGTTCTTTTTCCTGGGCACAGCAGTTCTTATGCTTCTTCCTGCCTGCCACAAGACCGACACCTTCTAGATTTCATCTAAATCAGATTAAGCATTCTTTACTGGTTTTGCCTGTGTGATTGAAACCTATCCATGTTGTTACAAACTGCGGACATACAGTGGCCCACTGTATGTCTGCACTTCAATGTATTTATTCGCCCATCAATTAATGCACGTTTGGGTTGTTTAGTTTGGAGCCATTATGAATAGAGCTATTGTGAGCATTATAATAAGGCTTTGTAAGGACACATATTTTTGTGGGATTTTTTTAAATTTTATTTTTAGTAACTATATAGGCTTAGAATGCCTAGATGTATATTTATATAAGAAAATAGCATGTGTTTTTTTTTAAGTGGGGGCTGTATTCAATTCCTACAGTCAATCTTTGAGAGACAAATTTTTCTAGACCTTGACTATTATTGGAGGCTCCTTCCATCATAGTGAGTGTGTGGTGGCTGAAAATTTTCTGTGCCCCTGATAAGCCTCTCCGCCGACACAAAAATCAAAATTAGACCAAATTAAACTGAATTCGAAAAAGCCCAGATCTAAAGGATACAATTCTCCTGGATGAATTTCTAGCCACCTCCCCCAGAAGAGACCAGAAGTCCAGAAAACCAAATGTCTGCTTGCTTTCGGGGGGGGGGTGCAGTTTAAGTACCCCATGGTCTTGAGCATCTTTGGGGAAAGGACCATCATTTCATGGGCTTTCTAAGATGCAGCAGGGTTTGGAGAGAGATGGGGGAGGGGGCTTGGGATGGAGCTTCCACCTGAACATTCCAGACTCTTTGGGTATAGGAGACCTCCGGCCTCTGTTCCTAGAAAGAGTGGAGAAGGCAAGTTGCTAAGAGTATGGGAAATGTGACAACTAGCAGAAGGAAAGGACCACAGAAGTGTCCTGGTTATACATGGCAAGGGTATATGAGCAAGACATGAGAGCAGATACGCCCTTGCATGAGCGTGGACCAATGAACAGCGCCCACGTGGCCATCCAGGCTTGGTAGCCCAGGCCTACTTAAGAGCTGGGGGAGGTTTGCCCCGGGGAGAGAGAGAGAGATTTTTTTTTTAAAAGGTTTATTTAGAGGCCGGGCAGTGGTGGCGCATGCCTGTAATCCCAGCACTCGGGAGGCAGAGGCAGGAGGATCTCTGTGAGTTCGAGACCAGCCCGGTCCACAAGAGCTAGCTCCAGGACAGGCTCCAAAGCCACAGAGAAACCCTGTCTCGAAAAAAAAACAAAAAAAAAAGTTTATTTATTTATTATGTATACAACATTCAGCCTCCTTGTATGTTCACATGCCAGAGGAGGGAGCCAGATCTCATTACAGATGGTTGTCAGCCACCATGTGGTGGGGGGAATTGAACTCAGGACCTCTTGGAAGAGCAGCCAGTGATCTAAACTACTGAGCCATCTCTCCAGCCCTTTTTTTTAAAAAAAAAGTATTTATAGCCGGGCGGTGGTGGCGCACGCCCCTAATCCCAGCACTCGGGAGGCAGAGGCAGGTGGATCTCTGTGAGTTCGAGACCAGCCTGGTCTACAAGAGCTAGTTCCAGGACAGGCTCCAAAACTACAGAAAAACCCTGTCTCAAAAGAGCAAAAAAAAAAAAAAGTATTTATTATGTATACAATATTCTGTCTGTGTGTATGCCTGAAGGCCAGAAGAGGGCAGCAGACCTCATTACAGATGGTTGTGAGCCACCATGTGGTTGCTGGGAATTGAACTCAGGACCCTTGGAAGAGCAGGCAACGCTCTCAACCGCTGAGCCATCTCTCCAGCCCCATCAACCCACTATTTAGTAGAATGTGCTGAGCAGGCTGGTTTCATGGACTTCTCCGTGTAGTTAGTTGGTCACTGCCGTTTTGCCCTGGGCCTCACAAATTATGTAGTCAATGTTGTTTCTCATCTCCCAGAAGGCTGTCCATATTCTGCCACCACCACCCTGAGGACACAAATGGAACATGACACAGCCTCTTTGGAAAACAATTTGATTTTTTTTTTATATTTATTTGTTGTGTATACAATATTCTGTTTGTATGTCTGCCTGCAGGCCAGAAGAGGGCATCAGATCTCATTTCAGATGGTTGTGAGCCACCATGTGGTTGCTGGGAATTGAACTCAGGACCCTTGGAAGAGCAGGCGATGCTCTTAACCGCTGAGCCATCTCTCCAGCCCACAATTTGATTTTTTTAAGACAGGGTTTCTCCGTATCTTTAGAGCCTGTCCTGGAACTCGTTCTGTAGAGATTTCTTTGATTGTCAAAAGTCCTGAATAAAACTGCTTGTAAGAAGAGCTCCGGTGTCGCGTCATCCTTGCTGGACGAGATGGTCGTGGCACAGCTACCCAAGCCATCCCAAGTCTCTCCATAGTCTCTGACTAACACTAGTCTCAGAAGCACTACTTGCCTTGAGTGCTAAGCCCAGGAAGCCTGCTAGAATTTTTTTTTTTGTTTGTAGGGGTAGGGATCATTCTACCTGTCTTGGAAAGATAGGATGATAGATTCCCTCAGTCCAGCACCTGAGGAGGTGAAAGGCAGGTTTTTGCTGTGTGGCTGGCTTTGCCACATCAAAGCAACCTTCCAGGTGGAGTTCTTCTGTGGCCATCTGTCCTCTTGGAGGAGCTACAGGATGCTGCCGGAGCTGGCATGTCTCTCTATCATAAGAAGCTTTTTTTGTTAAACACTATACTCTCAGATCTCGAGAGGTGCTTGAGAATCAGTATCATTATCTGCCAGGTATATTTAAATTAGATGTATTAGTTAAATTTGGACATACAGTTTACCTCATCAATTACAGCTTACCAATGTTAGTAGAGGCAAGAAGATTAGAAAGAGTATTTAACTCCCTAGCTTTTAGCTGTGGTCCTGAGACCTAATCTGTAGAAGGCAGACCCAAGTTTTAACACTGTAAACAATTTAGTGTTTTAAATAACTAATATCAAGGGGTATACTCTTAGGTACAAAATCTGGCTGCCAGCAAGATTCATCCCTGCCCATGAATGCAAAGCATTAGTATCTCAGTAAATCAGCATTGTTTTGAACATTACCTTTTATTAACCCTGTTTTTAGGACAGGGCAGAATTTATATGACCTCTGTCTCTGACATTGCCAAAATGCTACCTGCCCACATGCTATAAGGTATTGACAGACCATGTGATATTTTCAAAGTAGTTTTCATCCGGAATTCTAAGTTCTTCAGGTTTTAAAACAAGCTCTCACACAAACCCAGGCATAAACAAGCAAACTGTGGCCATATTCTTGACATATATATTTTAACACAGAGACAAAACTTTTCCCAGGAATCTGTGTCAACTGACCAACTTAAAAATCCTGGAGTACATTGTGGGAGCCCGACGGGCACACAGTCATCCCATCGAGGGCCAGGTCAGTAGATGCTGTGTGGGAGAAGAGATTCACAAGGCCAGAACACCTTTGCAGCTCAGAGTGGAAAGACAAGAAGAACAGATCCGTTGCAGGGAGAATCCCAGCGTGAACAGATCACAGGCCAGGAATAAGAGACGGGAAAGCAGAGATGCAGACAAACAGCAAGCTACAAGAGAAAAAGGGGGCAGGCAAGCAAAGTGTAGAGCCTGACCAGGACGTGGTTTGTGGCATGGAAGGGTGGGGAGGGGGAGAAGGGAGTGGGGGAGAGAGGAAGGTGGGTAATAAAAAAGCTGGCTCTACCTTTGTCCGGGCGGGGGATTAATGGGGGGGGGGGGCAGAGTGAGAGGAAAGTTGGCCCCATGTGGCTTCCTTAGGAGGGGATTGGGTACTCAGGGTTCAAGGGAGTTGGGGAAAGGCTGGCATCTCTGGCAGCATGATCAGGGCAAAATTTTTAGTGTCCTAGTTCACAGATAGGTGGAGATCTCAAAGCACCTTGACTCTAGCCAACAAGATTGTTGCTGTGAGCCACAGGCTACTGAGGCCAGGGCGGGAGTGCAGTGCCGAGAAGCCATGGGCATATGGGAGTTTTGTCCACTTGTCCTCATGCCAGCAACATTTTTAGGCCTTTCGGACATATGGTGTCAGCTCCAATTTAAAAAGATTTTGAAAAAGACAGCCTAAGGGCACTTGGGGGTCTGGCTTCGAATTTCAATTGCCTGTTTCACAAGTCTATGCCAGGACCTGAAGCCTAGCTCAATGTGTCCACTGCAGTAGGCTTTAGGTCAAAAAAACAGGGAGTGTGGGATATTGCCTTGAACAGAACATCTTCTGAAAAAGGGGTCCTCTGGGACAAGGACTTGTCTCCTTCCATATTTCCACTTCATCATTACTAAAATTTACCATCAAAACATGGTGAACAGTAACAGGTCTCCTGGCTGGCATGGCAGCATCTTTGGCAGCACACCCTGAAAAACGCAGGAGGTCCTGAGCCTCTAAGGCAATGGCAGGGAAAGAACTTACCCAATCAAAAACCTGTCTTAGTCTGGCGGAGAGCAGGTGAAGGGAAGAAGGGTGTTTTCCCACTACATGGCCCCAGGTCGGTGGGGGTAAAACAGCCTTTCAGGGGGACCTCCAGATGAAAAGTTTCTGTAGCTCAATATGTCTCTCCACTGATGAAGCAATCCAAATCAGAACAAATCAAAACAAATTAGAAAAATAAATAAATAAAAATAAAAACAAGTTTAATGGATAAAACCGCTCCTGGATAATTTTTTTTCAGCCTCCCAGAGAGGAGATTGGAAAAGAAGAACGGAAAACCACGTTTGTTTTTTGGGGTTGGGGGGGGTTCAGTTTAAGTACCCTGTGAGGTGGTCTTGAGCATCTCTGGAGGAGGGAGCATTATTTGGATGGCTTTCTGAGATGTTGCAAAGTTTGGAGAGAGATAGGGAGGCAGGCGGCTAGGGATGGAACCTCCACCAGAACAGTGCTATCATGTTGGGCTTTATATTTCCACTTCATCATTACTATTTACCATCAAAACATGGTGAACAGTAGAGATTAGAACTATTGGGACTTCTTTTCTAAGATCATGGGCAAGTTTTTTAATTCTCCATGTCTGAAGTTCATCATTCTTAAATTGTAACTCACAGCAGTTCCAGTACAGGCTAATTTTGAAGATGAGTTAAATATATGAAAGAACAATGTCTGAGGCTTGGTAAATGATCGGTGCAAGTTGGCTATTTTATTGTGATTATTTTAGCTCTAAAGAATTTGAAACTTTTGCTGTTAAGTCACATTGTAAAGTTAAAAATATTGTAAAGCACTGAGGAAATACTATAATAAATAGGTTAAATGCATGTCAGTTTCTTCCATACTCAGATGTCCTAGTAGCAGGGAGATAAGGGGATGGTCTAACCTGATGTCCATAAATGTAAGGAGGAAATTCATTTAAAGGTCCACAGATCTTGCAACACCAGGGTTCAAGGCAAAGAAACAACAGCAAAGAAATTTATCAGAAACTTAAGGGTACATTCCCCAGGGGCAGCAGGGAAAGGAAGATCAAGGAAGGAAAAACACCCCGGTGAGTACAGGCAGGTACACCAGGAAGAACCTAGAGTCAGCTGAAGAGGCTTCATAGACAGCCCTAAGAGTGGTGACTGGATAGAAGAGAAGAAGCCAGATAGGACAGAAAGGATTAGCAGAGCGAAACCGAGATAACTATGAAAAAGATCACGAAGAAGATTCTGGAGAATTAAATCGGGCTTAGAAAAGGTGGAACCTGAGAGCTTTTAAGAGCTGAAAATAATCTTTCCAAAATATGCCAGTGTGGTCAAATAAATTGTAAACTCCATCAAATCCCCAAGAGAAGTTTTCTGGTAGATGGAGAAATTATAAAAAAAGAAAAATTGACAGGAAGGGAAGACAAGATTTTGACAAATGCATCCTTATCATTAAGCATTCTTGTCAGGAAGATGTTGGACCCTACAACAACTCATACGGGCTCCTGCCTAATTATTTTTCTCCCACAACTCTTTCTAGAGCTATTAATGACTTATACCACACTCTCAACTCATGACGCCTATGTCCAGCCCCAGTAGCTCTATACCGCTTGTGCTACCAGGTGAACTTTGATACCTTCTCTTCCTCCTTGTCCTGTTTATCAGACCTCATTCTCTTGGCCTTCTCCAAGGAAAAGGATGAAGGATATTTAGCTTCCTCATTTCCTATGGAAATCACCTTCTAAGAGCCATGTCCATGTCTTCCTTCACTCATTTCCTGTTGAGCTGACAAGCTTCTTTGTTTCTGTCTTCTCTGGCACTGAGTCTCTGTGACGCCTAAACAAGTCAAATAAATGTGCTCCCTTTTTCTTAGTGGCAGACAAAATTTATCCCACTTCACAGGGGATTTGTGACACTCCAGAAGTGTTTTGAGAACTTGACTGATGTACCAAAATGCAAAGTTCTTGACAGTGTGGCTTTGTTTTTGCAGTAAACATGGCAGCTTGAACTAGCTTGTATGTCTAAGCTTTAGAAGCATGTTCCTCACAGAATAGAAGGATTCAAATAAAACTTTAGTGTGAGGAGCCATCACTTCACACAGCACTGTAGAAAGTTGTGGTGAATACTGACTGTCTTCAGGGGTAGATATAACATTTCCAGTATTCTGGGTTCCTCATTTACACACACAGGATACCAATGGCTAATATATAGTAAAGTATAGAAAAACTTGCCTTATAGAAGTTTCTCAGTTTCAAGAGGTCCCATTTATTAATTATGTCTCGAAGTATCTGTGCTACTAGTGTTATATTTAGGAATTGGGCTCCTGTGCCAATGAGGTCAAGAGTACTCATAAGTGAGTATTAGACAAAAAGCAAAAAATAACCAGCCTATAGTCAACAACCCCAGAAAAGCCATAAAACAAGGAAGACCCTCCCTAAAAGAGACATTCATGTATTCCCCTGGGATGGGGAAATAGACAAGATCTCCTGAGTAAATGGGAGTGTGGGGGAAAGAAATGGAGTAGGGACGGAAGAAGGGGGGAAGGGGAACATGAGGAAATGGGATGATCAAAACGGGAGAAGAACAAAAAGAGAGAATTAGGAAAGAGATCTCTTTTTTAGTTTTTTGTTGTTGTTGTTGTTGTGCGCTACCACCACCCAGCTGGAAAGAGATATCTTTATTCAGGGAGTCATTATGGGACTAGCGAGAAGCCTGGCACTAGGGAAATTCCTAGGAATCCAGCTAAGAATCTAAGCAATAGTGGAGAGGATGCTTTATCCTCCCTTCCCCTATAATCAGATTGATGACTACCTTAATTGTCATCGTAGAACCTTCATTCAGTAAATGACGGAAACAGGTGCAGAGATTCACAGCTAAGCACTGGGCTGAGCCCCTGGGGTCCAGTTGTAGAGAGGGAGGATCAATAATATGAGCAAAGATCATGATGGGGATACCCACAGAATCAGCTGACCTGGGCTAGTGGGAGCTCACTGGCTCAGGACTGACAGCAAGGGAACCTGCATAGGACCAAACTAGGCCCTCTGAATGTGCTTGACAGTGCTGCATCTTGGGCAGTTTGTGGGGCCACTGGAAGTCTTGATTTATCCCTAGTGCTTTAACTGCCATTCCCTATGAAGGGATATCTTGTTCAGCTTAAATACAGAGGAGAGGGCTTTGGTCCTGCCTCAAGTGACATGACAGAAATTGTTGACTTCCCACTGGAGCTTCACCCCCTCTGAAGGTGAAGACATCCATGAATTCATATTTCATGGAGGAGGGTCATCTTTCTATCTGCTGTTTTATTGGTTAAATAAAGAAACTGCCTTGGCCCTTTAATAGGACATAAAATTAGGTAGGCGGAGTAAACAGAACAGAATGCTGGGAGAAAGAAGC